>NW_013952717.1:496556-506517 GCF_001266775.1 Austrofundulus limnaeus | reverse complement strand
AGGACAACCAGTCTAAAACCAATGTTCTCAAATAAAGATGGAAGTTTTCAGGAGGTCATGTTCGTACAACATATTAACATAACATTTATATTATAAATATTAATTAAATAATTAAAATTATTATGTTACAAATATAAAATTAGGCAGTACAGTGACACACAGAGCAACATGTCTCTAAGGAAGAACGTTTCTATCAAATCTCTGGGTTGTGTTTACATGTTCTCCCTGTACATGAGTGGGTTTTCTCCAGGTACTCCAGTTTTCTTTTACAGCCCAAAATCATCTTTATTAAAACTAATATGTCATAAAGAAGCAAATAACTGAATAGTTTGGGATAATACTACAGTAGATGTAAAATATATTTGTGCTTGTTTTAGTCCATTTCCAGTTTTGGGTTTTTATAATTACAGTTTTTGTTCACAAAGTAAACATCAACAAGCAAATAAAACTGTTTTAAAATACATAGAGGAGGTGGCTTTAAAACGGAGGAAAGCTTGTTCTTTGTAAATGTTTTTAAAATGTGTATTTTGACTCTTTTAAAGAAAATGACAGTCATCACTGCAATTATTTATGAAGGGAACGTCCCCATCACATTTAAAATTTAATTCATTTGAACCCCCACATTTACCATAAAATATTAGTTCACCCAGTATTGTTTTTGTTGTTGAACAAATAAGTTCATTCCACTTGATTTATAGAAAACTCAGACTAAGTGTTTTCTTATGTAGGTAAAAGTAGTTTAACAACCTGGTAAAATACACCAGAATGCAGGAAAAGGCATCTACTTTGTTCAACTTTTCTGGGGGTGGACCCCCAGACACCCCACCAGTGGGTCCCCCCCTAAAATTATGAATGCTTCTTTTGTTCTGGTTTCTGGTCTTCACAGGATCAGTAATATTATCTGTAAAATAACAAACTGAACATCTGTTGGTGAATCCATAGCTTTTATATTGTGTAATTTTCAAAGTGTCATTTTTACAAAAGCATAAATTTTCTGTTATAGATTTTATTTTGGTGTGTGCCACCCCTGGTTTTTCAGTGGCCCCCCGGAAAAAACATTCTGCAGGCGCCACTGGATCTAATCACCATTTTGTTTGAATGCCTAACACATTTTGTCAGTGAAAGCAGATCTTTAGGATCTCTGAGACGTGAAGCTTCAACTCACTTTAGGGTCCTCTGGGAAGATGTTGTCCACCAGTCGTTTGTACCTCGGCCTCAGCGGCCCACAGCAGCCACAGACTCCTAAAAGAAAAAAACATTACTGAATTATTATTAGTTACAGAACGTCAGACATACACCTGCTTCAAAACAAAAACTTTGAGAGGAAATCAGAATTTAAAGAAATAAAACCAGTTTGAAGAGAAGGCATCAGATCATGGTTTTACTTTGCACCTCTGACTCACGCTGGTCTTTGAGGCGTGGGAGACAATCCTGACTTTGTATTCACAAGCAGGAAATGATCGAGCATCTATTGACCAAGATGAATTAGTATTACCAGCTGCAGCCTCCGTATCAATAAGACGTGATGAGTCAGAGTCACGGCTCGGCACAATGAGGTGAGGAAGGTGAAGTCACAGGAGGGACATATTCCACCGAGCATCGTGCAGTGTCCTCCATCACCACGTTTTCCATCAGTTTCTGTTTTAACACCTCTTTGCCTGTTGCCCTTTTCAGACTCAAAAAAATGTCAGGCAGACTTGACTTTATTCCCCATAAGTCTCTGCTCAATTAGTTACCAGCGCTCCAAGGACCCCCTTCATGCTGCGTAAACACCAATCAGGCAACAAGGAGTCGACACCCCCAGAGTTTATTTTCGCAGCCATTCAGTTCGTCTGCAGCCCTCGGAGCGTGGAGATTAATCAACTTCATTACAGCTCGTATCAACAGCTGGTTGTCAAGGCAACGCCGCCACTGCAGAGGCTGGAAAACGTTTGTTACGGATCCTGTCATTACTGACCACACCAGCGCTCAGAACAAAGTCGAAGAGCGGGTGACCTGCAGGATTCATTGGAATTCAGGTCCAACACCTCCCGCTGCTCAATATTCAACCCGATCCAGCTTCAGGACTTTAAATACCAGCGGAGAGACCGGCAACTACTGGTGTACAGGTCTGCCAACRAGTACAAAAACACAGCAGTGGAATAACAACCAGAACAGCACAAAGAAAACTATTCACAGGTTCTTTAACCTTCAAACATTGTTTCACAATCAGCTGGTGACCAAACCARACTGGTTTTAACTTGACAGGTAGAAACTCTCAAACATCTCTTTTATGTCTGTTTTCAGTGAACACACAAACACCTAATGATTGTCGTTTGCTGGGAAACAGCAGCTGCTCCCCATACTTTATTGGTCATCAATCTGTGCTCTGCATTTGACCCGTCACACGTGAGAAACACCCAGGTGGAGCAGCGGGCAGCTATGTAGGCGCTCGGGGAGCAGYTGGGAGATGGGCATCTTGCTCAAGGACACCACGGCATGTGGGCATGGCGGGGAGTCGAACGTGTGACTTTCGGCTGCTCTACCACTTAGGGTTGGGCATAATCGTATCGTGTGCAATTAATCGTCAGAAAAACATTAATCGATTACTTTTTGGCACTTGACAATTAATACAATTAATGCCACCAGGCAGACTGACTGGGGATTACTCCGGTCAGTCTGCTCAGYGCTCCTCTCCRCTTCAAATATGACRAACWTTAAAATAAAGTTCTGTAATTTATTTATCTATCTATACAATTTAAAATATGATGTATAGCCAGAAATCTGTAATTTTCACACAATTTGGAACAATTTTTTTTACAAAAAGCAAATCTTTCCCACTAAATTGGTCATGTTACTATGAAATAAGGGTGTCCTGGGACTCAGGGCATTAATCGTCAAATTAATCGTTATCGGCTAAATACCACAATTAATCGTGATTAATTTTTTTGCCAATATTGCCCAACCCTACTACTACTGCACCACAGCCACCCCATATATTGGTAGAGCGTCAGAGAGTCAGGTGGACTGGTTAGTATAATAATGGTCACAACCAATAGTATTAGCACAGCATAATATATATATATAGCAAAATAGCATAATATATAGTATAATAGCATAATATATAGTATAATAGCATAATATATAGTATAATAGCATAATATATAGTATAATAGCATAATATATATAGTACAATAGTATAATAGGTCACAGTTGGTTAGATTGGTTAACAAGGTAAAGCCTGGACAAATTGGTTGGTTGACTGGTTGGTATGGTGTTGAGTGGGCTGGTTGGTATGGTGTTGAGTGGGCTGGTTGGTAAGATGTGGGTGGGCTGGTTGGTATGGTGTTGGGTGGGTTGGTTGGTATGGTGTTGGGTGGGTTGGTTGGTATGGTGTTGGGTGGATGGGTGGGTTGGTTGGTATGGTGTTGGGTTGGTTGGTTGGTATGGTGTTGGGTGGGTTGGTTGGTATGGTGTTGGGTGGTTTGGTTGGTATGGTGTTGGGTGGATGGGTGGGTTGGTTAGTATGGTGTTGGGTTGGTTGGTTGGTATGGTGTTGGGTGGATGGATGGGTTGGTTGGTATGATGTGGGTGGATGGCACAGTAACTGGAGAAGCTTGATGGGGTCTATGTGGAATGGTTGGTTGTTGGGTTGGGAGGGTAGATTGGTAAATGAGTAAGTGGGCTGGTTGCTCTGTTTAGTTGGAATAAACTAACGCCTATGTTCTGTATTTTGACTAAAGTTCAAGCCTAAACATTTTTCCTGCAGCAGATTAAATTCACAGTAACATGTTTGCTTGAACAGGGGCACCAGTGGCAGAAAATGAATGACAGCAGATATGAATGACAATAAAATCCATTCTGGATGAAAGCATCATGGCTTCAACACAGTAATAGAGGCAATGCATCAMTTTAAGTGTCCGGCAATGAATCTGTGGAGAAGGCGGCATAATCACAGCAGGCCTGAGATCAAGAGATTGCGGCTGACGCATAGACTGATAAATTACACTCAAAGACAACAAACTCAGCTGGCTGAGAGAAAAAAGGCAATTACAGAAGATCAAATCCATCACCTTGCTGCAACCCAACAGCAAGGCAGGCAGATATTAATACAAATTTAAGCATTTTACACCTCCTGCTGTCACAGTTCTCGCTTCAATGACATTCTTAGACAACATGCAGAAAAAGGCATCGATATCTTTCTAAATATACAAAATATTAAAAAATATATAACAGACTACTGAACGCCTCCATCACAAGAATTACATTATTTTTTATTTACGTCGCTCTGCCATTAACAAACAGGTGGAGGATCCAATCAGTCTTTTTTAAATTTTATTTCTTCCAAGAGTAGAGGGCCAACAAGCTGTGAATAATAAACCAAACAAGACAAAAGATTTAAAAATAACCAACTTCATAACCGAAAATGAGTCCAGGAGTTTTGTTTTAGAGCCACAAACTGATTATTTTACAGACCTCTACAAAAAACAGTTTCATAAAATCATTCTTTTTAATTATAATGAAGCAAAAAATTTCAACTGTGGCCCATTGGTAAAGACTATATAACCAAAGATGTTGCTCCAGAACACCTGTATGTTTAAATTTAATAAGTTTAAATAACTTATCATCATATTTCTCTGACTCTGATAGTTTGTTCTTAGTCATTTTAATGTCGTTAGTCTGGTTTAAAAGCATTCCTTGCCTGATGGTTTAACAAAGAAGAGTTGAACCCACCGGAGTTCAGCAGACATCGTCCGTTTGAGGCTCGACCGTAGTTGAACGCTCCATCAGCCTCGGTTCRTGGAACCTGCCTGTATCTTCTCAGGAAGGTTTGAAAAGATGGCATGACTGGAGCAGATTTTAATCCCACCACAGGTGTTTAAATCAAGACCTGCTTCCACCTCACCAGGTGAAACTAACCCCTGCACYGTCCCACAGATTCACCTGGCCACCACTTCAACGTGACTTTACTGATGGACGGCTGGTTCGGCCAATCAGAGCAAAACCTTGAGTTTGCGTGTTTAACCATCACCTGGGATTACCCGCCTCTGACACTGAAGACTAACCCCGGTTGGTCTAATGTTCCCCCGGTCCGACGGCTCGAGTTACCGACCTCTGAGTTCACAGGAAAATGTGATCCAACACAGAGTTGAAGACAAAAACTGGGACCAGAAGAGCCTCGTGAGTCCAAGTTTCCATTCAAATACGATGCAAATAAAAACCAAATGACGCTGCTGAGAAGACAAGATTCTAATTATAGATCRTTAGACTCTTACAGCTCAGGTGTCCTGGTGAGAATGAATCATTTCTTTTAAAACATACTTTTTAAACTCTTAATTACACATGTTGGAGTGGAACAGAAGTCAATAAAAGCTCAATCCACTGGACTGTTAATTAAAAAGTTGAGCTCCGTTGAATTAAACAAATGACCTTTTAAAAAGCATGAATTCACTCAAGTGTTTTCAAACCTTTTTAAATCAAACTTWTAATGACCAGAAGGAGTTTCTTTGTCATTTCAGTCTGATGAAAGTCACACTTTAAACAGAACAGAGGAATAAAGCATATTAAAACATAAAAAATGCCTATTATCTTCAAAAATCTGTTCATTCTGTAGGAAATTAAACTGAACGCTCCGAAGACCACAGCRTTTGCCAAACGTTTTGATCAGATTCAGAATCTTTGTATTTTAAAGAGCTCATTTAATCCGATATTTTGGCAAGAAAAAGCTCCAAACCACCAGGATGAACTCTCCCGTGGTCTTCATATCAAGCTGACCTTTAGAAACGTAATAAACTGTGTTCAAGCTCACGTTTAGTACTCTGTTGATACTGTCACAGAGCAGTCTGCAGGTTTGAAAAAAATAAAGAAAAAAATCAAGACAGTAGAGAAAAAACAAGCAAGCGTTGGTTCTTTGAACGGTCTGAAAAGTTCAGCCTCATCAACATTTCAGCAGCCAGTACAAAACACTGGTGATAAATCTTTCATAGTCCAACTGTAGATGGCAACTTCATCTGCACAGATCTCATTTAAACATCCAAGTAGGTTGGACAAAAGGAGGGAAACGGAGCCACGTGACTTTCACGCTTCACATTTCCTGGACGGAGGAGGAACACGAAACCGGAGCTCTGGAAACGGGCAGGCGTTGACGCAAACGTGTAACCTCATCAAAAGCATTCTTTCAGAACCCCGAACACAAAGACCAAATAACTGCAGAGACYAATTAGGGTTTGAACACAAAGAAACCTGCACCAGAAAGGTTGTGTGGGCTCCAAAATAAAACCCAGGCTGCAGACGGTTTAAAGCAGTGGTTCTCAATCCTGGTCCTCAARRACCCCCATYCTGCATGTTTTAGTTGTTTCCCTGCACTTCAGTAAGTCTGTAAGTTCTGCAGAAGCCTGCCCATCACTCATTCATTTAAATCAGGTGTGCCAAAGCAGGCAAACAACTAAAATATGCAGGAWAGTGGTCTTTGAGGACCAGGATTGAGAACCACTGGCTTAAAGAAGGAAGCTGAAGGATGTAGGTCGGTGGTGTCCTGCATGTTTTAGGTGCTGCTCTGGATCAACACCGCTGAACCTAAGGMGTCTTTAATTAGTAGGCCTCCTCAGTATGCCATCAAGGTCTGCATTTCACACTTTTCAAAGATCAGTTCTGAACAGAGCACACCCTGAAGAAACTCTTGAAACTGTCTTTTAAAAAGTTCTCAGGAAGGTTTCAGTCTGACCTCGTGGTACCACGCTGGTCGGGTTCTGCTCAGGAGCACTGAGGTCAGGCTGATAACAGTCCACCCGCTGACACCCGGGCCTCCAGAAAACACATTACAGCACGAACTCTGGGTCTGATCCATAACTCTCCCAGAACCACGCCAACAACCGAGCCGGGGACATCCATCAAAACCAGCAGGGAGTGGGGATGATTGCACCGACGGCACCATCCATCTCTGGGCAAATTACAGCCACCTTACGGAGGAGTCAACTGGTGAGACCGGGGAGATGGATGGAGAGGAAGGGTAAAAATAAGAAAAAGAACAAGTGAGGAGAAGAATGTTAAAGAAGACGAGTTAGTGATGTGAAATAAAAGCAAAGGATGAGGACGGAGGAGTAAAACCAGGTCTGAACAGCTCCAAGGGGAGCTGGAGGAGGGAAGGAGGGATGGAGGCGAGGTCGGCTCACTGCAACGAGACAAATGAGACCAATTTTAAGTCCGTCCTCCCTGCGTCTCTCCATCCTCCTGTCCACCTCCAGACAACGAGTCCCTCAGGAGGACCAAAGTCAAAGTGATGACAGAACTAAAACCAAACCCTGAACCTTCAGAATTTTACTACATCTGCTCTAAAACCGTCAGATAAGATTAAGAAATAATGACAGCGCTCCGGATCATTTYCTTAAAGCGTTTATCTTCATCTCAGGAGCAAAACAGGAGCAGATGAAGCTGGTGTGCCTCAGGGAGAGGTGCTGGGATTACCTGATTGTTCTGAGATTACTGGATTTATCTTTAAAATCAAACATTTAAAAACCTTTAAGAAACTAAAACTACCAGSTGGAAACTTTAAGCTTTAAGATGAGTTCAAGTTATAAAAGGAGCAGCTTTTCTTGCTTTTTTTTTTGTAATCAAAAACAGCCAGTCTCTGAATGAGGACAGATCATCAAACGCTGCCACAGGGTTTGACAAGATTTTTTATTTACCTGCCTTGTTGGGCAGGTGGAAAAAAAAGTTACCTGCCTGAAACAAAAATGTTCAAAATGTGATAAAATAAGAAAAACGTGTACTTTGTACTACAAAAATATAAACATGGTTACACACAGAGGTACAGAATATCTGATTAAACAGATGCAAACATTTCAGACTGAGTCACTCAGTCAAATTATCAAAAACATCTTCAATAAAACTTTTTGCTGCTTATAAAAACAGACTGATCAACAGCAGCAGCTTTATTTTAAATACAATTTACAGAACAAGAAAGTCTGAAATTTGCATTAATTAAATCTTATATAGTGAATCTCATATCTAAAGATACATTTAAGACATCTTGAACTGGAGTCTCCATACAGCCTAAGAATATAATTAGAGATATCTTAAACAGGTATTTTGAATTGTCAAAATATATAAAGAGATGTCTACTTCTTTGTTTGTTTCTTTCATTTATAAAAACAAAACAGTCTATGTCCACCATTAAAAAAAGTAAATCCTACCCTGAATTAAAAGGGTGCAGAGTGAAGAAAAACTTATATGTGCCCCTTATTTTCAAAAATCAACTTCAACAAATAAACAAGCTCAAGCTGGAAAGATCTCCAAGTTTAAATAATAAGTAAATAAAACAAAAATAATAAAAGAAAACATTTCATTATTTTATCCTAAATAACTAATATGTCTAATCCAGTCATAAAACAATTTCAGATATCTGAGTGGAGAAGCCAAATAAATGTAATACCGGCCTGCCATACTGACCTGCTGCTGCTCTCAGAGCAGAACTGTTACATTAACAAGATGGATTTATGACTGAACAAACGTCCACATATTTTATCATCTCTGTGGGTAACAATACATAAAATAACAAGTATTTTCTCTGAAAACACAGGTGTGAAAAACTACGGTTGTTAAAGCTTCACTCGATGTGCAGCAGGAGGGAGAGATTATAATCCCGCATCACGACGTAACTTTTCTACAGCGGGAGAAGACATTTTGAGGATTTATTCTCTCCATATGTGTTTTAAAATGCTTTATTTCTTTGATTTATTTTCAGAATATTTCGAATAAATGGCCYTATGAAACACTAAAGAAATTGTTTACCTGCTCAATGAACTTTAAAAAAAAGGCAAAAGCCCTAAAGCACTAATCAGGAATTACTTCCTCTATTAGTGCTTTAGGGGAACTGTGCCCAGCTCTGCTTGTTATAAAAAGTACAGATTTCTGTGTTGAAGGGTTATTTTTCTGAGCCTTCAACACAAACTGGACCCCCTCCTCCTCRGATGGTCCGGGGTGGAAATAAAGTCCAGGTCCTGGACAGACCCTGTCAGGTCTGAGGATCAGGGAACAGAGACCCCGTCAGGTCTGAGACTTAAATCCAACAAAGATTAAATCTAATTATTTCCACATAAAGAARTGTGAACAGGACGAGGACGTGATAATAAACGATGAGTCCCAGCTCCTCCCAGTCCAGAAGCTCAGGYGCCAACAGGAAGTCTCGTGCAGGTGTGGGCGTTTCCCACAGGTACTGAGACACCTGCAGCTGCGTGTTCTGCCTGCTTGGATGTGCTTCAACAATTAAAAGCCTTCATCCTGCAGACGTTTCTGACACACTGAGCTGGAGGGCAGATGAGCTCATCAGACTTCAAACAGCACCAAGATTAAAAAAATAAAAGCTTTTTCATAATAAAGCTGTGCCAGAAATGTATTAAAGAAGCTACAAACAGTGTGAATGCTGACTCATCATTTCTAAATAAATWGATTTAAATCAGTTGTTTGTCCATCTCTGGCTCTTGTTCAGATGTTCAGATGGATCTGTGTTTGCTGCAGTCAGCTTCTGCACCCTCCATAAATCAGACGGGACATGTTTGTCCAGTCTGCACTCGTCTTTACATCCAGTCTGCACTCGTCTTTACGTCCAGTCTGCACTCGTCTTTACCTCCAGTCTGCACTCGTCTTTACCTCCAGTCTGCACTCGTCCTTACATCCAGTCTGCACTCGTCTTTACCTCCAGTCTGCACTCGTCTTTACCTCCAGTCTGCACTCGTCTTTACCTCCAGTCTGCACTCGTCCTTACATCCAGTCTGCACTCGTCTTCGCATCCAGTCTGCACTCGTCTTCGCATCCAGTCTGCACTCGTCTTCGCATCCAGTCTGCACTCGTCTTCGCATCCAGTCTGCACTCGTCTTCACGTCCAGTCTGCACTCGTCTTCGCATCCAGTCTGCACTCGTCTTCGCATCCAGTCTGCACTCGTCTTCGCATCCAGTCTGCACTCGTCTTTACATCCAGTCTGCA
>NW_013952717.1:492416-493931 GCF_001266775.1 Austrofundulus limnaeus | reverse complement strand
AAGTATTTTTGAGTTGAATTGAATTGAACTGTTTACATGGTTCTTTAATGGACCAAGCTTCAGCTCTTTGACGATCCGACCTTCGGCTCTTTGACGGTCCGAGCTTCGGCTCTTTGACGGTCCGAGCTTCGGCTCTTTGACGATCCGACCTTCGGCTCTTTGACGGTCCGAGCTTCGGCTCTTTGACGGTCCGAGCTTCGGCTCTTTGACGGTCCGAGCTTCGGCTCTTTGCCGTTCTGGGCTTCAGTTTTAGTTTTTCATTTAAAGAGAACATCAGTGTTGTAGAAAATGAATAAATCTGGACCACAGTTTGGTAAAGCTCTGGAGGACTCTGGTCTCTGCAGCCTGACAGGATCATAAAGACTGAGGCCGACAGGATTGTTGTAAAGTTCACCTGGAGGACGATCTGATGTCTTTACTGAGAAACTAAAAACAAATTTATCTGAAGTGTTTCCTTTAAGCTGAGATGAGACTGTAAAGGTTCTGAAGTGAGTGGACCACGACTGGATTAAAACATCATCATCATCTTCCCTTCATCTTAAGACTACCTGACACCTGTGCGCTCTGCGATTGGTCTTCAGGTGCGTCAGTTACAAAGAACCAGCCGTCTGATTGGACGGCAGAGCTGAAGGTCTTACAGAACGAGTCCAGTGTGGTCTTGTTTACGACCCTCAGACCTGAACCCTTTAATCCTGTTTAATCTGACGCGGTCTCAGAAAGTTAAAAACGGCCTCCTACCCCAGTAGGTGTTCTCTGAATCCATCCTGTCGGAGGTGGAACGGTTGGTCGGCCTGCCAGGTGGACCTGGACTGCTCCGTGTCTTCCTGCGTTTGTTTCCTGCCTCTGTCGCTCCCTCTCTCTGAACCCCCCTCCCTCCTCCCTCCCCCCTCTCACCGACAGTCATCGCTGACCTTGCAGAGCTTGTGTTTCCCCTCGCCTGCAGCAGCAGCTCTGCAGAGACCGGTCCGGTCCGGTCCAAGTGGTTAAACACTCCTAAAGTCCCTCTGATGAGTCTTCAGAGAGTGGGGGACATGCAGTGGACATGAGACTTCACTGAGTGTTTTATGGGATTATTTATCTGTCAGATTGAAGGTGTTTCAATCGACCACACTGCAGTGTAATTACACAGATTACTGAGAATTAAACTTTTTGGATTTTTCTCTCCATGAACTCATTTTAAGTCCAGAACCAGGTTAGTTTGATCTTTACATCCTCACATTTCAGCCCTCAGGAAAACAGATGTACTGAGTAAATTTAAAGTCTTAAAACCCAACTAGAGCTGCAGGATCGATCGTTTGAACATCGTTAACACAATGTGTGTGTGCTCGCAGGAGGCTAATTAAATYATGTGTTATCAGGGGGCTAAACCGCTAAACGGTCACGTGATACCGCTTTTATTTTGACGGGTTGCTTTGTGTCAAAAACCATAAAACTTTAATGAAACTTCTGCCAATAAGGGCAACGTTTTTACGAGGAAGATGGTATGTGTATGTATGTACAGTATATATATATATA
>NW_013952717.1:488800-491290 GCF_001266775.1 Austrofundulus limnaeus | reverse complement strand
ACACACACACACACACACACACACACACACACACACACACGCACTTTATGAAGCAGGATCATTACTTTATTCATGCCATGCTCCACCAGGCTCATGCTGAAGATTTAACAAGGTGAAGGAGAGTCAGGAGCAGGAGACAACAGGAACAGACATCAGCCGAAGAAGATTTTAGCTACATGTTTCTGAAGCAGCTGAGGAGATCTGTGCTTCATCAATACAACACAATGTTTATAAAAACTTCTCTCTAAATAAAAACAAAGATGTTTCCAGCTCCTGTAGAAGCTCTGTTCTATTTCTAATCTGCTTCAGCTGCTGGCTGTGGTTGGTATTCTGATATTTTAAGCTACTGTTGGTAGCCTTTTGCTACTTCCAGACAGCTTCGACATACCTTTGGTTTTTAGCCAGCCATCAGCTAGCATTATGCTACTATGTGCCAGCCATCAGCTAGCATTATGCTACAATGTGCCAGCCATCAGCTAGCATTATGCTACAATGTGCCAGCCATCAGCTAGCATTATGCTACTACGCGCCAGCCATTAGCTAGCATTATGCTACTACGCGCCAGCAATCAGCTAGCATTATGCTACTACGTGCCAGCAATCAGCTAGCATTATGCTACTACGTGCCAGCAATCAGCTAGCATTATGCTACTACGTGCCAGCAATCAGCTAGCATTATGCTACTACTCGCCAGCCATCAGCTAGCATTATGCTACAATGTGCCAGCCATCAGGTAGCATTATGCTACTATGTGCCAGCCATCAGCTAGCATTACGCTACAATGTGCCAGCCATCAGCTAGCATTACGCTACTACGCGCCAGCCATCAGCTAGCATTATGCTACAATGTGTCAGCCATCAGCTAGCATTATGCTACAATGTGCCAGCCATCAGTTAGCATTACGCTACAATGTGCCAGCCATTAGCTTGCATTATGTTACAATGTGCCAGCCATCAGCTAGCATTATGCTACTACTCGCCAGCCATTAGCTTGCATTATGCTACTATGTGCCAGCCATTAGCTAGCATTATGCTACTACGCGCCAGCCATTAGCTTGCATTATGCTACTATGTGCCAGCCATCAGCTAGCATTATGCTACAATGTGCCAGCCATTAGCTTGCATTATGCTACAATGTGCCAGCAATCAGCTAGCATATGCTACTATGTACCAGCAATCAGCTAGCATATGCTACTATGTGCCAGCAATCAGCTAGCATTATGCTACAATGTGCCAGCCATTAGCTAGCATTATACTACAATGTGCCAGCCATTAGCTAGCATTATGCTACAATGTGCCAGCCATCAGCTAGCATTATGCTATTATGTGCCAGCAATCAGCTAGCATTATGCTACATTCAGACAGCTACATACTTTGAGCTTACCCAGCCATTGACTAGTCTTTAGCTTTTGCTAGCGTTTTGCTACTTTCAGATTAGCTTTCAGACAGCCATTAGCTATTTTTAGCTTTTAGCCACCCAGTAACTTGGCCTTCACTACTTTCAACAAACCAGTAGCTACGTTTAACCTTTAGCTGCAACTAGCCTTCAGTCAGCCATCAACTACTTTCAGACAGCCATTAGCSATCTTTACAGAGCCATTCACTAACTTTAGCTTTTATCCCGTCTTTAGATAGCCTTTAGCTACCCTCAGCTTRACTTTAGCTCACTTTTTGCTGTTTTACTGTAAAACCATGTAAAGCAGCAACACCTGGTTGAACCACAGAAGTTTTTCTTTGAAACAAATAAAATCCAATTTTTTTTTATTTTAAAACGATGCAATAAAACTAAACTCTCCTCCAGTCGTCTTCGGCCTCTTCCTCCCAATTCAACGTCTCTTCGGCTGAAATCTGATGCAGCGAAGGAGGACGAGGATAAAAAGGAGGTTCTGGTGTCCTCTGCTGAGACGACCCATTTGTCAGATTTCCTCCAGGAGGCCRAGCGTCCCGCTGTGTTAACCCCGCCCACAGACTCACCGCCGCTCAGACGAAACCGTCSGACTCCAGAATCACAGGTTTTACATGTTAACCTATTTTTTACATTAAACTGGATTGATAAAAACTGCAGCACTCGTTAGGGGGCCTAAAGGGATAAAACTGTTTTCCATGGCAACAGCAGCCATGTTTTTAAAGATGAAGAGCACCAGAAGATTCTAAATAATTTATTATCATCTTAAGGAAGTATAAACATATTTATAGATTCACAAAAAAACACTTTAAGCTGATCAATTAGTTTGTAAATTTAGTCGAGTTGATTTATTTTAAATTTATGTCACTTTCAGGACCTTCAGCTGAGTTTAAAAAACAAACAAACAAACAAACTGTCCTTTTTATAACCGTTCTGCTTTTATTTCTGTTTATCCTTAAACAAAAGTGACATGTAAAAGACATTTTATCTCTAAAAGCTTCATTTATTTAATCCACAGACATCAGTTTTTGTTTTTTTACTCAGAGATTCTCAGATTTTAAATTATTTTATGTGTTTTCCTAAAATG
>NW_013952717.1:484527-488558 GCF_001266775.1 Austrofundulus limnaeus | reverse complement strand
GTGTTTTTGCTAAAATACAAAATATTACAGATAAACCAATTAAGACTGTAAAATTAAAAACTTCAATAACTGTTTTAAACAGTTTTATTTTCATACTGTTTTATACAGCTTCCCATCACTACTGTATTTTTAATACTTGCAAATCAAGGATTTTTCCTTGTCTGTTAGCAAAATATCTGATAAACCTGTGAGTGTATTGTAGTGAAACTTTCAGGAAGTGCTCACTGCATGTTTGTCTACAACTCTACAACTTTTACAGACAATCCAATCCAAGACTGCCTCTGCAGCCTGCTCAGTGTAAAAAACACAAACACTGCGACACTTTGGCTAATYCAGCAGATTTTAAGCTGAAATTTGKTGTGGWARTAGCTGAGACCAWTTCCTATGAAACACAGAGGGGAACCAGCAGATAGATTAAGGATTTGTTTGAAACTTTAGCTGCAAAGATGAGCATACCTTCACAGGAAGCTGAGTTTAGCTTTCTGTTTATAATGGAAGCTAAAAATKAGACTAATAAGGATGTAATTATCAGTAAAATGGTTTTTAAGCTATGCACAATGGATCAGTTATCAATAATCGATCCTACAGGTGTTCACTGTCCGTGAACGCATCACTTTCTTTTCAATCTTTCGTGTCGTTAATAAGCTAACAGGTCCGTAAACGCAACASTCGTCCTGTTATTGAATAAAATCTCTTACCGACGGGCATTCTGACGGGTGTCCTGCCTCTCCGGTCGTGTTCCGAGCAGCTGGCTGACGGTCCGGTCCGGTTCGGTTCGTCTGTTAGCCTCCACCTAGCCTCCCCTCACCTGACATCGGTGCGGCGGYTCTGAAACACACAAATCACCGGTCCTGACGCACTTCAGGGACTGAAACACGGCGGTTCTCAAGTGACACCCGAGCCCCGGGACCGGTTCGAAGCACGCGACAGAGTCCACCGCGGCCGGCGCTAACGGAACCACGGGGARAGCTTGGCCAGAACCGGTCGGTGGACACACATACCTGTGAACAGCGGCAGACCGACTCCTACACGTTACAACAGTGCTTCCTGCTTTACGGTGACAGACAGACAAACACGGAAGTGTCAGAGCCGCGAGCCAAAAATACACACGCGAAAACATGCGGACCCTAGAAATACACACCGCCGGGATGAGGCTAATTCCTGCCGCCTGGCTCAAGGTGTGCTGTCAAGACTTATTATATCCCACGTCCTAACTCCAGCTCTTTTATGTTTAACTCATTCCAAACGGCTTTAAAATAACATGTTTTGTATAAAATGTGGCTAAAATGATGATCAACAACCACTGGAAATAATTTGAAGAAAACTATAATATCTTGAACTATGTGTTGTRTATGACTCTCAGCAAGACTCACAACCAGTTTAAGTCCAATATGTGTTGAATTACCTGAGTTGCCTGAGGCCATTTTTATATTTATTTATATTTTACATTTATATACTTTAGAGGCCAGGACAGTTGCCTCTTGGACAGGAGGAGGGTCAGCACAGGCGTCTGCAACCTTTACAATCAAATAAACCATTTCTGCTCCTCGTCTCACTAATAAACTGTGTTCAGAGCCGCAAAACAAGCTCCAACTGTGATTCTCAACTGCTGGTCCGTGGGCCTTTTCAAGGCCTTTTCAGAAACCTTTACGGTCACTGGAGGTGACATTATAAAACTAAAAAATATATTTTGAATTTTATTACTGCTTATTATTTTTGCACATCAGGAGAAAGGAATAAACCAGATTCATGTAAACATAAAAATACTGTTTAAAGTTTTTACAGAATTTCATAAAAACTAGTTCAACTGAACTACTTTGACTTTTTTGTTCTAATTATTATTATTATGTAGTTTTCAAACTATTTAAAGTTAATTCTGACGGATTTGAGAGAAAAATCAGAGAAAGAAGTTGGATTAAGTACACAACAGGCTAGCCTAGCACGAGCAAACCTGTTTAACTTTTTGTATTGTTATTGATCAAGTATTTGCATACAAATTTATTTCTGTTGTGAGTGTAAAAAACAAGAAAAGTATATTTATATTCTGTTGTGTTTGGTCACATTTTCAAAGAGCCACATGTGGCCCCAGAGGCAGGTTGCAGACCCCTGGTATAGCAGGTGCTGCAGCTACAAGACACGCCCCCTTGAAGACACGCCCCCTTGAAGACACGCCCCTCTATTTTGTGCTGATTTTTTTATTTTATTGTATCTTTATTTGTTTTATTAACCTAAAGGGCGCAGTAGAAAATCTAACATCACTTTTAGGACATCTACGTGAGTTTAACAACAAACTGTTTGTTTTGTTTGTGTTTTATTTAAACAAAGTGAAATTATCTCCAAAAACTGCATTTATTTAATTCACGAACTTTTACTTTAGATTTTTTTKATCCAGATTGTCATTATTTGGATTTTAGCGCAGCAATGTATGTTTTATCAAAATTTTTTTGTGTAATTTTATGTTACAGGTAAAGTTTCTCGTTTTACGTTTTGGTCCACAAGGTTACTTTTCACTGAAATGATGCAAATTTCACCACTAAGCTGAGTCTAACTAATAATATTTTCATTTTTAAGTAATGAAAAGAATCAAATTATTCTTTAACACTGTTTTTTAAGTGACTCAAATGTTGCTCAGTAAAATTATTACAGCTGAACCATTCAAAAAAGAAAAAAGCATCACTAATAAGTATTTTACTTTTCTGACCTCCTGTAACTGTTGGTTAATGGTTGAAAAATGTGTTTTCTTTGTTAAAACTGAAAACTTAAAGTGGAAGTTGTGTCTTCCTACAAACATCATTTCTCTCAGTGTTTTATTGGTGGCTGGTCTTTGAGGCTGCAGTTCATTTCATTACTGCAGCGTGTTTTCTCTCTGAGCATTAGTTTTCCTCTCGTCGTTATATTTTAAACACCTCTGGACTGTAATAAAATATATGTAACTATGAAGACGCTGTCGGCGTAATGAGACAAACTTCATTACCTCTAATGATTGTCATTAAAGTCAACACTGAGACACAAACACAGTAATTATCCTGATTAAAACAAAGCAAACCTCCAGGAGCTGACGTGTAAACGTTGGTGAAAGTGTCCCGTTTGTGCTTTTTAAGCTCTTAAGGACCTTTGCTGCGCTGACCGCTGGACTTAAGGCTGATTAAAGGCTTTGGGCGCACAGATGGCGTGCCAGGCSTGATGAAGTCAGATGAGTGGCAGCGGCTGGCAGCGGCCGGACCTGATGGGGCAGAGAAAATATTCAAAAATATGTTTCTGAAAATATTTGTGTTACTGTAGTTACTGTGATGCACGAGACCTGCCTGCTGATAGTTAAACCAGGATTAACGAGCTGAGGGACGGCTCACATGTGACTGTTGGACATTTAGATTTAACAGAAAACTGCAGTTTGTTCATGTAAAACATTTAAATTTAACTTATAAACATAAAGGCAACATCAGACAGTAATTGGTTTTGTGCTCTTCAGCTTATATAAGTTTCTTTTGTACAACAAAAACTATTAAAATGCAGCTAAAAGTTCTGACTTAATACAAATGAGTTTCAAGTTTTAACAAATTATGTCTCAACACTAAATGTTCTTTGACTAAAGCTGTAGTACGTAATATGAAATATGCAAAATGTGCTTTTTATGGAGCTAAAATGGGGCCATGTTTGTTCAAAAATATAAAATAAATAAATAAATAAAACTTCTGATACAAAAATAATTTTGTACATTTTATGATACCACAACCAGCTATATTTTTACATTACATAACACAACGGCATGCCATACCTTGTTAATTACATCTCCCAATGTCCTGCTATAAACTTTAGATTGTATGATACATCGGCCTGCCATACATTATTTTTACAATGTAACTGCCTGCCATACTGGTTAATTATGTGATCCAATGGCCTGCTATATATTGTTAATTATATGATGTATCTGCCTGCCACACCATTAATTAATGAATATGATTCAAGGCCTGCCATACTTTGTTAATTATATAACAGTCTGCCATGCCTTGTTAATTATATGCTTTAATGGC
>NW_013952717.1:479044-484383 GCF_001266775.1 Austrofundulus limnaeus | reverse complement strand
CTGCCATACCTTGTTAATTATGTAATCCAATGGCCTGCCATACTTTGTTAATTATGTAATCCAATGGCCTGCCATACCTTGTTAATTATGTAATCCAATGGCCTGCCATACTTTGTTAATTATGTAATCCAATGGCCTGCCATACCTTGTTAATTATGTAATCCAATGGCCTGCCATACTTTGTTAATTATGTAATCCAATGGCCTGCCATACTTTGTTAATTATGTAATCCAATGGCCTGCCATACTTTGTTAATTATGTAATCCAATGGCCTGCCATACTTTGTTAATTATACTGTATGTTATAATAGTCTGCCATGCCTTGTTAATTATATGCTCTAATGGCCTGCCACACATTGTTAATTATATGATTCAATGGCCTGCTATATCTTTGTTCTGATTTAGATAAGCTGACTGTAAACTCCAGACTGCAGGATGGTTCATGTCTTAGTTAACGATGAAAGTTCTGGTGGTTCTGAAGAAACCTCAACAAAGCCCGACCCACTGTCAGTAAACAGGATGAAAGAAGTCTGACATGAAGGGTCAGCTGGGTCCAGGTACCAGCCTGGACCTCAGGACAACTAAAGACCTGATGTCCTCTGTGGACCAGATGTTAAAACCCTCATTAACATTAAATAATGAGATTTATCAGTTTTAAATGAGGGCTGTCTTTGAAGTCAGACTGAAACCAGCAAACAAAGACCTTCTCAGGTTCTCAGGTTCCACTTCTTCCTGTGGGACTTCCTGAACACCAGGCCCTGCTGTCCAGGTCTGAGACTCGTTGGAGAAACAGTTCATCCCAAACTGAATCAGAGGAGAATCAAAGATTCTTCAGATCTGATCTCTTCAGACTCTCTGTCCTCCCAGCCCTCTGGATCTGGTTCTGGTTCTGGGTCTTTCAGTCTGAGGAGGTTTCATGTCTGAAAGATGCTTCGGCTGATTTTAAGATGCCTCAGCAGAACGTTGTCTCTCAGCTGCACCAAACTTCAGCTCAAACTCGGTAAAATCCTCTGAGGTTTAGTTTTTTCAGAACTCAGTGTTGACTCATGGCTTCAGCAGATATTTTGCTAACAGAGCCTCACTGAGGTCAGACCTTTAAATTATGTTTTGTTTCTTCTTTTTTATTAGTTTAACCCTGCAGAGGGAGAGACGACCTAAAACTGGTGACATTTTTGTGTAAATTGTTAAATAAAACCTGATTTTAGGTGTTTTGTGTGAAATCGACACAGCTGACAGGAGAAAACAGMCCTGAGTGGCAGCAGGACTCCTCTCCGCTCAACGTTCACTCTTTGTTTTATAAGAAGCCTGTTTCCTGCCTGAGAGGGCAGAGTTGAGCTGCGGTTCTGATGCTGCTCGGCCCACGGGTCCAGACAGAACCTCTGCTGACAGACGGAGCTGACAGCAGGCCCGGATGTGCAGGAGGAACAGAAAAAAGCTGTTTCTTTTAGGACAGAAATCTAGATAAATGTTTGTTTGATGAAATYTGATTTCATCGTCTTCCTCTCCTCCAGACGGTTCAGAGAAAATCATCCTGTTTTTTCAGAACCTCCGTGGTCCGTCTGCAGCAGCCGGCCTTTGGTTTGCTCCGGAGCCGCCTGGCATTTAGTCCACAAACACTTGACATTTGGAAATCGTTTTCCTCTGTGAGCGGCGTCAGCGCACTACTTGTACCCCCACCCCCACCCCCCACAACCGGGCCGCACACAAAGACCCAAAGACCCCCGCCAGCACCGGGCCATTAGCTGCTTYATACGGATCAGCTGGAAGGTTCTGACTCAGTCGGGTCTGAGATCGACGGTTTCAGCTGCAGTGTCTGAAGCTTTCAGGCCAACAATAAACCTGAGAGTCTGATGGATTTACAGAGTCTGGTCCAAGTCAGGGAGACCGGGTTCTGATCCACTTCAGGGAGATCAGGTTCTGGTCCAATTCAAGAAGACCGGGTTCTGATCCACTTCAGGGAGACCGGTTTCTTTAGATCGAACACAAAAAGATAAATTTAAGGTGTTTTTACAACATTTGGATCAACACTAAACAAACCCGTCAGTTTGCTCATGAGAACTAAGTTTGTCCTCAGATTRGAACCAGCAGCTGTCAATAAATAAAGACTCCAGTTAATAAAGTTCAGAGTTGATGATGATGGAATTTCAGCTGTTTTTGATCAAACGATCTGGATTCTGTTAGATACCGTTAGCTCTCCCAGTAGCTTTAACTTAGCTTTCTGCTACTTTTAATTGTTGCTACTTTAAAACGTTAGCTAGCCTTCTGCTACTTTTAACAAGTGCAACATCTGTTAGTGTGCTAAGAGTAGTTAGTCCTTTGTTACTTTTAGCTTGAAGATAGCTTCTTGCCACTTTTAACTAGTTTTTTTGCTACATTTAGCTTTTATTTACCTTTAGCTTTTAACTATCCTGTTGCTACTTATAGCTTGAAGCTAGCTTCTAGCCACTTTTACCAATCTTTTGCTACATTTCGATCTTAGTTACCTTTAGCTTTTACTGTAACTGCACTTTTACTATTTTTAGCTTAAAGCTAGCTTTTTGTCACTTTCAGCTGGTCTTAGCTACCTTTAGCTTCTAACTGCTTTTAGCTAGAAAATATTTTTTCCCCACTTTTAGGTATCATTTTGCTATTTTTTAGCTCTTAGCTACATTTAGCTTACCCTTTTGCTAATTTTTTCGTTAGTTTTGCATTTGGTTGATTTTTTTTTTTTTGGTTTTAGCTGGCCTTTTGCTACATTCAGCTCTTAGCTAGTATTTTGCTTCTTTTAGCTTGAAGATAGCTTCTTGCCATTTTTAACCAGTCTTTTGCTACATTTAGCTTTTTGTTACATTTAGCTTTAACTACCCTTTTGCTACTTATAGCTTGAAGCTAGCTTTTTGCCACTTTTAGCAGGTCTTAGCTACCTTTAGCTTCTAACTACTTTTAGGTAGAAAATATCTTTTTTCCACTTTTAGGTGTCCTTTTGCTTCTTTTAGCACTTAGCTACATTTAGCTTACCCTTTTGCTACTTTTGGCATTTTTTTGTTACTTTTTGCGTTTGATATTTTTTGGTTTTAGCTGGCCTTTTGCTACATTTAGCTCTTAGCAAGTATTTTGCTTCTTTTAGCTCCACATTGTTTCAGCAGTTGTTTAGCTCTCAACATGTTTTTGAATTTTCACTGAAAAATAAACTTTTTCTAGTTTTGTTATAAACAGGTCAGATTTTGTTCTGCAAGATGTTGTGGAGGKGTTCTGATCAGTCAGTGTCTTACCTGCAGGAGACAGAAGTCACAGCAGACAGCTAAACTTCGGCTGAGATGACTGTAACGGCTGGTCTATTGCAGGTAAGATACTGACTGATGATATTTGAGCCACACAGAAGAATCAAACTGTTGTTTTAAACTCTCACTCCGACACGTGAACTTGCAGCTTGGTTCTGACTGAAGACCCGGTCCACAGACCGGTTGTGGGGGTGCTCAGAGTTCAGGTCCAGAACAGATGCTGTCAGTTGGTGCTCTGAAATCATGGAGGGCAGAACAAACCTCGATCAGAACCTGAACTGGGTCGGGTCTTCMCCTGCATGTCAATGAGCTGTTTGAGCCCGGCTCAGCTCAGAGCTGCATCAGGGTTCTGATCCGCAGCCCGAACAGGAGAGGTTCTGCAGCGTCTTATCTGAGGACACACCCAGTCAGAACCAGCTGGTTCTGGAGGTCCGTTATACCAGAACCTCAGTCTTCTTCTATCAGTAAATAAATGTTTTTCTGACACCAGAATCTTTGATCAGAACCAGCGAGGAGACGGGTTCTGGTTCTGGTTCTGCTGCAGAAACAGTTTCTCGCTGCAGGAGTTGATGAGTCATCGCTGGAGCTGTTTTATACATCAGGCTCCCGATGGGAGCAGATGGTGTGTGTGTGTGTGTGTGTGTGTGTTGGTGCTCAGACTGCCAGCCGGCTGAGGGAGAACAGTCTGATGACGACTGATGCAAACAGCTTCACCTGCAGACGGAGCTGGAGCTGCTGGAGGTCCAGCTGTGGCGACAAAAAGAAGAGAAGAAGAAGAAGAAGAGGAAGAAGAAGAGGAAGAAGAAGAGGAGGGGAAGGGCGACTGAAACTCCACCAAACTTCAACTTCCTTGTTTAAAGCCAAACAGTAATCTAAGGTTTTAAATCCTAAACTATAACACATTGTATCTTTATTTTGAAAAGTATCTGACATTTATTTTGAAACTCCATGTTTAAAACTCATTGTTTGCTCTTTTTTTCAACTTTAAATCCTAAATAAACTTTATTCCCCTGAACAGAAACCACTAAAAAAAGATAAGGAAAACTAGAACTGAAGCTAAAAGCTGAAATTAGCATCTAAGCTAAACATAGCTTAATAAAACCTTTGGATGACTTCACTCACCTGTCGTTGGATCAGAACCTTTTGTACCAGAACYCTGAATGTTTCTGTGTTCAGATGAACACGTCACAGATCAGCTGTCCGTCACACGTTTCCTCTGACCTTGTTGTCAAAGAAGTGGAAATAATCCGTTCCTGACTGGAAACGCTGCAGCAGGTCTACGGAGGTTCTGATCGGTTCTCAGCTGCAGAACTAAAGAAACAAGATTTAAGACGTCAGAGTTTATGGTTTTGTTTATGTTTTGTGTTTATTTTCTGTGTTTTATGATCGATAAGTTGAGCTCTGCTCCTCTGCCCTGCCACGCCCACCTTCACCTGTTCACTGTTGCCATTAAACACCCRTCTTCAGCCTGGTTCTGGTCCTGAGACGTTAATGTTTTCTTTCTAAACAGGAACAATATTCATCATAAAGTAAAAAGATTTTATAAAAAAATATAATATTTTAGTCACAGAAACAATCAGTGAAGAGCTCAGAGCTTCACTAATGATGGGAGGATTTAAAGGCTTTTAGGAGAATTAAAGTTTGAGGTGATGTGGAGCAGGAAGGGTTTGAGTTTTACTCAAATCAGGTCAGAACCAGGCAGACCCAAACCTGCTGGTTCTCATCTAGACCTGTTCACTAACAAGCTTACCTCATTACTAACCTGCTGGTTCTCATCTAGACCTGTTTACTAACGAGCTTACCTCGTTACCAACCTGCTGGTCCTCATCCAGTCCTGATGTTTACTAACGAGCTTACCTCATTACTAACCTGCTGGTCCTCATCCAGTCCTGATGTTTACTAACGAGCTTACCTCGTTACTAACCTGCTGGTCCTCATCCAGTCCTGATGTTTTCTAACGAGCTTACCTCGTTACCAACCTGCTGGTCCTCATCCAGTCCTGATGTTTACTAACGAGCTTACCTCGTTACCAACCTGCTGGTTCTCATCCAGTCCTGATGTTTACTAACGAGCTTACCTC
>NW_013952717.1:475281-477633 GCF_001266775.1 Austrofundulus limnaeus | reverse complement strand
TTACCAACCTGCTGTTCTCATCTTTGAGCCTCAGTCCAATCAAAACACCAGAATCCCTGTGAGTCTATAATGGTTCTGTTCTGGTCCCTGAACCCTGGTCTACAKTATTTCTTACTCCACAATGGATGGGGGTCATAGCCTTCAGGCCTGAGACCACCAAGGCCAGCCCTGCTTCCAATTAATGAGCCCACATCCTGGATCTGAGGGAAAGATCAGGAATTTCWTGTCTTCAAACCTTGGAGAAATGAGGAAGTTCTGTTTCTAATCACCAGGGTAACTGAGACACTGGAGGAGAAGCTTGTTGCCTGGCATTGTGAAAAAATTATTATTAAAATCGTTATTATTTAAAGCTTCACGTTCCTCCGCAGGATTATCAGGTGATTTACAGATCTCTGTTTTTCAGTGAGCCAAGTGTCCTTGTTTCTTTAATTAGATCCTCTAATTAACTCTCATTTTCTCTTAAGACTTGGCAAATGAAGCCTCCACCTCAGAAATAACAGTTAATTAGCTTAATGTTAAATCAAATTAAATTTATTTGTGTCKTCTTGTCTCCATGAGGATATTTCCTGCCTCCAGTTTTTATTTAGATCTAAGTTTATTTGTTTACCAACCTGAACTAAAACGTCTTGGTTTCTCTGTAGTCTGCAGAGGGTGGAGCTTAAGGAGGKGGAGGAGCAAAGGAAAGAACAGAAGGTGGAGCAATAACACTCTGCTTGGAGAATCCCACGATGTTTTCAGATACAAAAACGTCTATAACCAGAAAAGTTGAGGTGGTTCATCTTTTCTCGCCTCTGTGCATGTCCAACTCAGGAGACCCCACTKGTTTTATGGACATAAAAAGGTAAGTATGTTTATGTGTTTGGAGTAAAGGTTAAAACAGAGGTCACCCAGAAGATTTATAGTGAAAACATACAGAAATAAATTTATAATCTGTGTGTTCAGAGATAAGAGTCCAAGGTTAGAGCCAAAAATGAATTTTATATCAGCTCCACTATCGATCAATTTGAAGACATGTGAGAGCACCTGACTCAATTATTCATCACTGAACTTTTTTGTCCTCAGTAAGCAGATCAATAGATGCTATATTCAGCTTCACGAYGAGGAAGAGGAGCTCATCATCTTATAAAAATAGAAGCAGAAAGAAGCAACAATCATTACAAAACAAAACAAAACTTTTCAGAGTGTTTCAACTCCAAAGATCTAAAATGATTCAAAATTCAAAAGAGAGTTTGGAAACCATAAATCTGAACATCTTTTCTGGGCTTTATGGATCTGTTGGACCTGAGATCATCTTGGGATCCAGGAGGAGCTGCAGTGGGTTATCTTTGCAATGAACGGGTGAATGGTGGAGGGATGGATGAATGAATGGATGATCAATGGATGAATAGATGGATGGTCAATGGATGAATGAATAGATGGTCAGTAGATAAATGGATGGATGGATAAAGGATAGATGAAAGAATGAATGAATAGATGATCAATGGATGGATGGAAGAGGGACAGATGAAAGAATGAATGAATGGATGATCAATGGATGATTGGATGGGTGGATGAAACGTTTGAGGGACTACAGATGAAAACTAGCCTCCATGACTAATTCTGGCATTTTCTGTAATGAACTGTCCCTTCTTAAATAAATAAACAACAAACAAACAAATGGAAGAGGGATAGATGAATGGTCAACAGATACATGGATGAATAAATGGATGGATCAAAGGACAGATGAATGGATAGAAAAATATTCAATGACAAATGGATGAAAGATGGATGGATGGATGGATGAATGGACAGAAGGACTGATGGATGATCAATTGATGAATAAAAGGACGGATTGATAGTCAATGGATGGACAAACAAATAAATGGTTGGTCAATACATAGATGGATGGACGGATGGATGGATGTCCAATGAATGAATGGATGGATGGAGGCTCAGTCGATGGATGGATGGATTGATGGATGGTCAATGGATGGATGGATAGATGGTATATAGATGGATAGATGGATGGTCAATGGATAGATGGTATATAGATGGATAGATGGATGGTCAATGGATAGATGGTATATAGATGGATAGATGGATGGTCAATGGATAGATGGTATATAGATGGATAGATGGATGGTCAATGGATAGATGGTATATAGATGGATAGATGGATGGTCAATGGATAGATGGTATATAGATGGATAGATGGATGGTCAATGGATAGATGGTATATAGATGGATAGATGGATGGTCAATGGATAGATGGTATATAGATGGATAGATGGATGGTCAATGGATAGATGGTATATAGATGGATAGATGGATGGTCAATGGATAGATGGTATATAGATGGATAGATGGATGGTC
>NW_013952717.1:470946-475005 GCF_001266775.1 Austrofundulus limnaeus | reverse complement strand
CACACACACACACACACACACACACACACACACACACACACACACACACACACACACCATCCCCCTCCAAAGCTGCATTACATCTGGATCAGCTCTGAGTAAATCCTTTCCATATTTTTCTATTTTTTAAGTTAGCAGGACAATGGATGAGAAAGGCGATTAGTGCACCTAATCCTCTCTGTGTGTGTTTATTTGTGTGTGCGTTTTCATATCTGTGTGTGTGTTTTTGCATGTGTGTGTTTATATATCTGTGTGTGTTTATCTGTGTGTGCAGCGGGAAGCGACAGGCTCTCGCAGCATGTGTCCGTCTGTGTTTCTGACTGTAAATGAAATGAGAGAAAATCTTTAAATTTTTCTGTGTGGAGGCTCCAGCAGAGCRTCAGACGGATTAGCTGCATTCAAAACAGCACGGGGGTCAAAGGTCAGGAGGACCGCCACTWTTAAGCAGCTAATCTTATTCATGGAGACATGAAGTCAAAGAGGCAACATCAAAGTAACTGACCCAAGGGATTTAAAGAGGTAATTATGTTTTTTAAACAGCATTATTAAGTTTATGGGTTKATTTCAACTATATATTGAATTTATTTATTACAGCTTCGTTGGTTTGTAAGAATCTCTCCTGCCCTGCAGTTATCTTGTGTATTATTACAGCTCAAACCTGAGGACAGTGTGATGTATGGCATCGTTTACCGTACGGTCCTCTGGGTCTCGTAGGATAAATCATGCCAGGAGAAAAACAACCGAAGAAATATTTTAGAAGATGTTCATCTTTCACAAAACAGCTGGCTGCATAAAACCTTCCCTGTCCTGTAGAGAGAATCAGAATTATTGTTGCAAAACCAAGGGAGGAAAACAGAAACACAAGGTCCAACTGCTGGTTTGAACAACCTTTAACCGTTAAATATAAATTACAACTATTTAAACTTCTACTTCCTGTGTGCAGAGTCATACCCAGAATGCATCTGTGGCATCATCTTTTCTTAATAATTATTAGAAGCACTTTAATTAAAATCTAATTTTTTTGGACCGACCTGCAGTTACTCTAACGGCCACTAGGGGGTCCCCGGGGGTCCAGGCAGCTAGCCTGTTCCCTGCAACCCTGCATGAGTGAAGTTGGAATTGAAGAGGGTGGGGGTGTGTACTCCCTACATTTTTAAAAAAGGTAAGAAGTAGAAAGTCATTACTCCTATTTCATTCTGGCTCGTTATTGTTAAAAAATAAAAATAATAATCTAYCCCGACAAACTGTGCCTTTGAATTAAATTGTGTTTGGATGAGAAGTATCTGTCATTCTGACACATATTAGTTTATCCATCACAGCTGCAAGTCTTTAAAAATGTATTTGGAAAATCTACTCAATACTTTTACTTTTAATACTTAAATATATTTCATGTCAGAAATTTACTTTTGATGCTAAAGTACAAATTAAACTGGATACTTTAAGACTTTTTACTCAGGTAATATTCTTAGAGGAGACTTTAAATTTTATCAAAGTAATTTTATGATAAGATACTTTTACTCAAGTATCACTTTGTGGTACTTTATACAACACTGATGAGAGGCTCTATGTGGGGTCAAAGGTCACGCGTGGTGGTCTTCATCAGGTTATTTTACAGCAGCCTTCAGAAAAGGCTTTACTTATAATCTTTCATTCTAAAGATGAACTCATGTTG
Source organism: Austrofundulus limnaeus (assembly GCF_001266775.1). NCBI lineage: Eukaryota > Metazoa > Chordata > Actinopteri > Cyprinodontiformes > Rivulidae > Austrofundulus > Austrofundulus limnaeus. The sequence goes on along the minus strand of NW_013952717.1, from coordinate 473,333 downwards.
AGGGTCTCTGAGGGTCTCAGGGTCTCTGAGGGTCTCTGAGGGTCTCTGAGGGTCTCTCAGGGTCTCTGAGGGTCTCTGAATGATGAAGGTTTTATTCTATTTTAGGAGGTGAGCGTCGGGGGAGGGGCTCTTTAAAGTAACTGGACTGTGAAACAGAATTACAGGATCAGTTCTGCTAAAGCATCAATCAGAGGAAATGACTTCGGCACGAAAAATACAAAAAATAAACCTGAACGGGTCAACATCATGAACAGTCAGTGTCTTACATGTCTCACATCTGTAGTTCTAAGTCCRGTCTGGATTTGTGGAGGTTTCTGTAATCTGAGGAGGTAAAGTCTTAAAYTTGGCGTTCAGTTCGTGTCGCTTCGTTGTGATTTAAAGAATATTTTGAATAATTTAATCTTGATTAAAGCTGAGATTTAATTTTTCAGGTTAAGTTCTCGTTAATAAAGGAACCGGACGTCTCAGGAACTCCTCTTCCTCTGCAGAATAAATGTTGCAGCAGCAGAAACCCTGTGAGGTTCTGATCCTGGTTGACAGGAAGTCCTGCTCTAAAAGCTGTTTTCTCTGAATATTTCTGGATTTTAAAAGCTTCCTGTTCGTTAAACATGAAATAAATCTGTAAAAAAAACTGTTTTTAATGTATTAAACTGTTACTTGTTCATGTAAAGTGGAAAAGTCTGCAGTCTGCCAGGTTTGATGATTCAGTCTGTTCAGCAGAGATCCGTCGGGTCATCGTCTATTTCTGCCAACAGAACCAGTTCGGTTGTCTAGACGCTGACCCAGCTCCTTCCCACTCCTCCTGCAGCTGCAGAAGCTCAGAAACAGGATTTTTATTCAGTTTTTATAAATGTTTTTAGTGAAACTGATGAATTTATCTTCATAACGCTGCAACAAAACATCACACTGGAGGTTAAAAAGCTTCACAGAATCTAAACTTAAACATACATTTAGTTTTTAATGGTGATAAATAAACTCCAGTCTGAGGCGTCTGGTGAGAGGTTCTGGTTTCAGGATGAAAACTGTGAAGCAGAAATCAGATGTGAAATGATTAAAGTGAGGATTAAAGCTGAGTTAGGACCCAGTCGGCTGATTCACTCATCAGCCTCTGATTGAATTTAAAACAGAGTTATTATTTTAAAAATGTGTTTTTATGATCCAGAAGCTCAGAATTCAAATGTTGCTTCACATGATCAAATAACAGCAGATTTATTTATTTAAAGTTCTGCTCAGAATCATCAGTCTGATTTAATTAAACCCGTTTGTTTCTCTTCCTGTTGTAAAATAAGAAAGTTGTGTCAAACTGACTGACGAGCCGCTCAGAATAAATCATCTGATGCTTCTGTCTCGACTGTGTGGAGGCGGACAAACAGCCGGGGGAACAGTCTGTTCTCATTTTAAATAAAAAAACAAAAAACACAAAAAAGCTACAAACGGATCCACGACGCAAAACGAGTTTTCTGTTGGAACGAGTTAATTGATCTGAAGCTCGTTAACATTTCTCTTCTTTCAGTGAGACGTTTGAAGCGACAAACCTGTTTTTCCTTTTCTCTCTTTTTTAAATACACGTTTGTAACAATTAGCTTTAACGAATGTGATGCAGCAAAAACTACAAATTAACGAAACTGAAGGCCTTTGTGTTGCTTACTGTTGACTCAGGAGGAGCTGCTGTTTTCAGAACATCTTACTGGTTTGGATCTGAACTGACAAGTAGGAGTTCTGTTCATGTAGGAGAATCCTCTGACTTGTGGCGTCCCTCAAGGCTCTATTCTAGGCCCTCTGCTTTTTAATCTTTACATGTTACCTCTGGGCCCACTTTTAGTAAATATAAGATTTCTTTCTATTGTTGTGCTGATGACATTCAGGTTTATCTGCCTGAACGACATAAAAATATGTCTGAAACTGAATATCCTGAATTTAAATGAAAGTAAGACAGAAGTCATCAGCTTTAGTATTTCTCTTGGCACAAAGTTAGCCGACTTAACGCATTTATCTGGAAAAAACTGTGGTTGCTAAACAACATTGTAACTGCATGAATTATGTATCTGGACTGTTCAGATTTTTAAATCTATGCTTAAAACTCATTTTGACTCCTTGGCCTTTCAGTTTGAGACTCTTTCAGAACTAATGTTTTAATGTTTTATTTTTTATTTTRTTTTGTAGTTTTGTTTTTTTATTCATTTATTCGACTGAACCGTGAAGCACTTTGGTCAGCTCATGTTGTTTTTATGTGCTTTATAAATAAAATTCACATTGACTTTATGGACAGAGAACAATGAGATGAGCAGCAACACCTGGACAAACTGACAGGAAACAGGTGAGAGGTGGAGCTAAAACTGACAGAGGAGGAGCTAAAACTGGCAGAGGAGGAGCTAAAACTGACAGAA
>NW_013952717.1:461673-464865 GCF_001266775.1 Austrofundulus limnaeus | reverse complement strand
ATATATATATATATATATATATATAAACACAATAACTTTAATGTAATAGATATCTGCATTCATTGGATGTTATGTTTGGAACTTGTAGTCAGCTGCATTACTTCGATTCAATCACATGCATCATTTTAAGGTGGTAAGACAAATTGCTTGTATTTGCTCCTTTCTACACACTTGGCAGATTGTTTTCTGCACTCAACATGTGTTTTATTCTGTGTGAGCTGCAGCGGGCTGACGATGATCCCGTTTATGTTTTACAGGGTTTTTTTTTAAAAAAAAAAACCTTCACCCTTTCCCACAGCTCTTCCCTGCTGTATGACTGACAGCATGGCGCTACAACCGCAGGAGAAACGAGGTCCATTAGACTCAGCAAGCTTTGTGCGTCCCGCCGGAGCTCGCCCTGACTTCACCTGCACTGACAGTCGCCTCGCTGTCTGACCGTGACACCTGCCGCTCTCCTCCCACCGCAGGCAGTGTTCGCCCTGCAGCCAACCGGACGACGCGCCGTCACGTGGTTGTTCAGCGTTTGTTTTCGACACACCCGAACCAGGTCCAGATAATTTAAGTTTTGCAACTTTTTGCTCTTCATTTGCGCTCTCAGCCACGCTGCTTCCCACTTCCTCTGTTTTGACTCCAGTTATGTCATCAAAAAAAATTACCAGTTGGCGGGTRGACTACARATCCCTATCATAGGCTAAATTTAAWTTGTTTCTACCGTATATCGTTTATATCGCRCATTTCTACWGCATAGAAGTGAAAAGAGACATWATATTTGTRAATAACTTGCCCAAGAGGTAACGTAAATAGAAAATAGTAGTGGGCCAAGAATAGAGCCCTGAGGAACGCCACAARTGAGTTTTACAAARTTAGAGGAATTGTTACCAATTGAAACACAGAAGAACCTATCACCTAGGACTTTAAGTAATTCAAGAGACTTTTTATTTCCAGTTTTAAAGAGAAAATGGTTAAATGGAAGTCAATGGGAGCTCAGGTGAAGTGTATTCTGCACCTGAGGGTAAAATAAGACAGAAATACGTCTGATTTGGTGAAAAAGTACAAAGATGGAGCTCCAAAAATCATCATCACCTTTAAACAGAAAAAGGATTAAAATCTGCTGCTGTGGGCAAAATTTCACAAACAAACAAAGCGTTCGGCTCGTCAGCTTGTTATTCCTCGTTACCCAAATTAAATCAGTCGGTAATTAGAAAAATAATGAAGGAAATTTAATAAGTGTTGAGGGTTGAGGAGGTTCCTGGAACGAGAAGCGAGACGTTTGTTTTCCTGAAATTAAAACTAATTTACTGAAGTTCTTCTTCAGGAGCTCACCGTCCAACTCAGTGTCCCTCAGAAGGACGGACACGCCTCCAGCTGTGGACCTCCTCACTTCCTGTTTGGCTTTGTGGTTCTGAAAACCTCAGAAATATAAAAATAAAGTTTTTTTTTAAAATCTGTGTTTCTGATTATTAAGGAGACAAACGTCCAGAGGCGAGGAGCTGAGAGCAGCAGATTAGACATTTGAGTCTGGAGGAAAAGAAACGACCAGAACCAGAACCAGAACCAGAACCTCTGGATGAGTCAGCTCAGACATGATGCCAGCAGTTTTTTTTTTCCTGCCGACTCAAGAGAATGATTCCCACAGCTGGCAGAGGCCTCACTGAAAACCTTTAATCATCTTCAGAGAGGCTTAAAAACTGGTTTTAAGACTTCGGCTCCMGTTAAGTGATGGAGCTGACATTTGACTTCCAATCCTGGGATTATTAGGAGCATATTTTATTTTAGCAGWTATCAGGAACCATCCTGATGATCTAACTTCTGCTGAGGTTTGGTCTAAACTGTACGAGTCTGGGATCAAACTGGAAAACAGAGCTGAAGTTTAAAAACTGTTCCAAATGTGAAACATTTGAAAATAAAAACATGAATCTGCCTGGAGCGTGAAAATGTGTTGTTTTCCTTGGTCTGCTCTGGACACCTCCAGAGGGAGGCCTCCTCAACTTTTCTCTATGATTGAAGTTCATTTCAGCTGCTTGGGTCTGGTTCTATGGGTCCAAATCCAAACCTCATGAAGGTTTTACTGTAGACMGWCCAAAAATACCCMGAGCTTTGTCTTTAGACTCAACTCTTTCTTCACCATCAAGACCATTCAAATAAAAGCTTCTGGTGGAGTTTTCCTCTGTTGGGGAACCAGAGATGAGAACATGGCTGTCAGATCATGGGTGAACATTAAGAAGTAAAGCAGCTCCTGTCCATGGAGAACATCAGGTGATTGACCAGCTTGTCTTCAGACATATCAAACNCTAAAACTGACAGAGGAGGAGCTAAAACTGACAGAGGAGGAGTGAAGTGATGGAAAAATACTGAAATAGGAACAAATAATAAAGACGACAGCTAAAAATTAAAACATAACACCAAGTGTTACAAAAAGAGCAGATCCTGAAAAACCTTTTCTTATTTCATAAAAACAAAACCAGCTGTACTGAGTTAGTAAGTCCCTCGTAGGTCTTTACTCCCTGGGTCCACCTGGGGTCTCCTCCTGGAACCCGTCCAGCCCAAAGTCCRTCCTGCTGCTCTCCACCAAACGCTCTGGGTCCCCTCAGTCTGTTCAGACCCCTCTGGACCTGCAAAAAGATCACAAAGCCAACTCAGCGTATTTACTAGTTTAAAAATCTACATCCAAGTCCTGAATCCTAACCCCGTCTCCCCTCCTGCAGGTCGCCTCTTTGCAGATAAACTTGAGTTTTACCAGTTGAGGTGGAGGTTGGACCTGAGGAACACAGAACGACACGAGGAGCTTCTATAAGAATGAGACAAACTATTTTATCAAAAGCAAACGACTGATCAAGAACAAACCCAGGGAGCCACTCAGGGTCAGAACCAGGGTCAGGATCAGGATCAAAGATAGGTTCAGGGTCAGGCCACAAAGTGACCAGGACTTGACCTGAAAACACACAATGATGGTGAACCGGTGTGTGGTGAGCTGAAAGACTAAAAGGACTGAGGCTGATGAGAGCAGAGCTACTTATAACATTTTTAAAAAGACAGGAAGTATAAAGTCGTTACTTTTATTTAATTTTTTCTTGTTTTCATTGCAGCTTGTTGTTGTAAAAAATAAAAACTATCCATATAAACTGAGCCTCCTAGATAGAGTGAATTTAACTGTGGTTGAATGAGAAGTATAAATATATAAAACTCTGATAG
>NW_013952717.1:442312-447312 GCF_001266775.1 Austrofundulus limnaeus | reverse complement strand
TAGCTAGTGTTTTTAAAATTCTAATACAGTTTTAGCTTGTTTAGCTTCAGTCTTCAAATAGTTTTTTAATGTAATTTCTCTTGTTTTCACTAAATTATTTTAAACGATGTGTTTTATGTCATGTAACTGTCTGTTAGCAAAATACCTCCTGAACCACTGGACGGATTGGAATGGCGTTTTTACAAAGTGATGATTGGATGTTTGTCAACAGGAATCATTAAAATCAAGATGGCCGCCATGAACTCATTAAAATAAGAACAACAAAATAATTTAATTAGTTTTAGAGTTTCGGGTGGTAGTAGCTGAGAGTCATCTCTACTAGATGAAGAGCTAAAACCATTTAAATTTTAGCTCTTTGTATCGCCTCTTTAAAGAACAATGGATAAAATCTTTTTAAATGAGTTTATAATGGTTTTAATGGGGTGACATCACCAGCAGCTGTTTGTCGTCTCCAGTAACGAGTTCATTAGAGTCTGACTCACTTTGTGTTGGTCTGAAAAACGAGCCAAAGGTTCAGTGAATCACTGCAGCCGAAGTGCAGCTGATATGCGAGCYGTTTGTGTTTTCTGTTGTTCACGGATGGTGGAGCTGAGCCGAGGTTTCAGCTCACCGCCTGCTGCTGCAGGACGGTCTGAGAGGTCAAAGGTCAGGTTAGCTAAAAAAGCTAAAAGCTACTTAAGCAAAATAGTAGGTAAAAGCTGCAATTATCAGGGAAATAGCTAAAAGCTAATACCAGCTCACTRAAAGCTACAATGATCAAAACAGTAGCTAAAATCTAAAATAACCAAAAACCATAGCCAAAAGCTAAAATCAGAAATACAGTGGCTAAAACAGAAGCTTAACAAGACTGTAGCTACATGTTAGTTCAACAGCAGCTAAAGACTAAATTAAGCAAAAACAGTAGCTGAAAGCTAAAATAATCAAATCTGTCGCTGAAATCTAACACATTAGGTAAAAGCCACAATTTTTAAAAGAGTAGCTAAAGACTAAATTAAGCAAAACAGTAGCTAAAATCTGCACTTATCAGGGAAATAGCTAAAAGCTAATACCAACTCATTAAAACAATGACCAAAACAGTAGCTAAAGTCTAAAATAAAACCATAGCCAAATGTTAAAATCAGAAATACAGTGGGTAAAATATAAGCGCAACACAACAGTAGCTACAAGTTACACAAGCTTAACAGCAGCTAAAGACTAAGTTAAGCAAAAAAAGGTAGCTGAAAGCTAAAATAATCTAATCATGAGCTGAAATCTAACATAGCATTAGATAAAAGCCACAAAGGTCAAAATAGCAGCTGAAGTCTACAATAAGTAGCTAAACTTATGAGGACTTGATACTGGTTGTAGCTAAGATCCCAGCAGGAACCAGTGGTCCTGCTGGGAGTCAGGAGCTGATGATGATGATGAAGATGTTTCTCTTCTTATTTAACTGTTTGTAATGTTTTAACTGGGAATGTCTTCATTTTATTTTATTATTTATTTAAARAAGAGGAATAAATCTGTCTCCAGCTTCGTCCTCAGCCCCCCGGTCTCCATGTCCCAGTTTGGGGACGAGGACAGGTTRGGCTGGAGAAGACGAGCGGCTGCTGACAGTGTTTGGGGGGGGTTTCTGTAAATCTTTCCTCAGGGAATCAGCAGAACGAGCAGCTTCAGCAGAGATACGGGAGCAGAAGAAAGGAGGTAAAAATAGCAGGAATGTGAACGAGGCGACGCTCCCTGACGCCTGCAGCCCTGCGTGGGGGTCTCAGATCCTGGAGGTTTAGGGGGGAGTCATTTTAACCCGTCTAATCTGGGTCCAGTCAGGCCTCGGCTCTGCTTCTCATGGATAAGAGGAAACTGGGGCAAGACTGTCACAGCAGGGAGGATGGAGGCTCATCTGCTCCGGTTTGAAGCCGACTTGATGCATTAATTGGAATCTGTTTGTCTTTAACCAACACTCCTGTGGCAGGAGAGCAGATATGATGTTAAAAACGTCTCTGRGGAGGTTTTTTCTCTCTCGTTCTCCTGATTATTCAGTTTTGTTTACTGTAATTAAAAGGCCTGCAGGCCTCATGTTAAGCTCCATCCATGTTTTACCCACATCTTCGTCGGCTCAGGGGGTCCGGACCGCAGGAGAAACTGAACATTTAAAGATGCAGACATGAAGCTCTGCCTGCTGCAGCACCAGGATGTTCAGATTAAAACGGTTGGTTTTAGAGGAGAATGATGGAGGACTCAGGGGAGCAGGATTCTGGACTCGTCGCTGCACCTGTGGAGGTTCTAACATCAAGACCCACACYGCAAAAACTGTCCRTCTTACCAAGTTTTAAAACCTTWTATCAGCCAAGAACTGACTGTGTAAGAATAATCATCTTGTTTTCAGAATGTCTCAGATTATTTGTCTTTAGTCTGAAAATTTGACTCAAATCAAGTCAAACATTTCTGTCAGTGGAGGAAGAACATTTTACTTAAGATTCTTGAAATAAGAAAAAATTGAGTCAAATCAAGTATTTCAAGAATTATAATTTCAAGTTAAATTTTCTTCCATTGGCAGAAATTTTTGACTTAATTTGAGTCAAACTTTCAGACTAACAGGACAAGTCTTTGGTGGGAAGGACCACTGGAGACCAKCTGAACCCTGACAGGACCAGGTTGGTCTGGAGAACTTATTCTTCATAAAATCRTAATTTTAGACTAAATTTTGTATAAAAACAGAAATGGTGATTAGTTCTTCCGTCTGAACCGTGGTTCCATCAGTTCGTGGTCCAGGTCTCGTCGGTCCTCGGGGTTTTTGGGGGGTTCTGTTTTGGACAGAAGCCATTTTTGTCTCTTTCTTCTTGTGTAACTGTGAACCTGACCTGATGCAGGTGAGGTGGGCCGAGTCCTCCAGGAGTCCATTTAATGATCAGAGAGGCTTCTTCAAAATAAAAGCCTGATTTAAATCTAAACCAGACTAAAAAGGAGGTAATTTCAGATTAAAAGTTGAGGCTCAGATTACGCAGGGTGATGCTGTCTAACATAAAAAAGCAGATTTCCATTTATTTGGACCAGGATCTGGTCCAAAACCTCCAGAATCAGATGTGAGGTCAGGAGCTGCAGAAGAAACAAAGAGAGGAAGGAAGGAAGGAAGGAGGAGAGGAGGACAAAAGGATGAGATGAAGAGCGTGGGATTGTTGGGGGGGGGGGGGGGGCACAAACACGCGCAGACATACAGAGGTGACGTCAAACCGCTCGCGCCGCCGTGCCTCCGCTGACCAGCCGGGCTCGGCTCAGCTCCACGCGGGTACTGCTCTGCCTGCACCCACCGAGGAGGAGGAGGAGGAGGAGGAGGAGGATGAGGAGGAGGAGGAGAGGGAGAAGCGGGAGGACTCGCGCGCAGCTCGGAGACGCACGGGACTGAAGGAGGCAGAGGATTCTGACGCCTTTTTTTTTTATTTTATCCTTGTTGTTTCCCGCCACACGGACAGGTGTTGCATCGGAGCGCGAGGGAGACCTGGATCTGGATCCTGCGGAGTCCGAGAGGATTATTTTTATTTTCCTGGATGTTTTCAGGGAATCCTGCAGGAGCAGAGCGGATTTTTATCTTTGGCTCTTTTTGCTGCATGCCTGAATAAAAATAATAAAATAAAAATAATAAAATAAAATAAAATCCCGCAGAATAACAGGATCCTGCGACGCACGGACCGGTTCGAGGGGGTTTCTCTGCACCCCCAGACTAAACCTGGTCCTCCCCGGACCCCGACACCCCGATGGCGCGCGGCGCTGCACGGGGACACCATGACGGCTGATCCGGGACCCGTTTTTCCTCCCGTTTAGGAGCCCGTTTCCGTCTGGGAGCCGGACCATGACCTCCAGCCGCGCTCCATCTCGCGCCATTCTCCACACAGCCCGAGGGAAAAGCGCGCGCCCTCGGTTCGATGCGCACGAGAGGACGTCGCCTTCCCAAAGCCGCTGATCCGACAGGAAGGGAGGGGGGACCGCAAACCGAACCGAGCGCTCAGACCGGATCCCGCGGCGGCAGGAGGAGGAGGAGGGGGCGGGGATGGAGCTGTCCGAGGTCCGGTGCTCCAGCGCGAGCGAGGACCTGTACACCATCAACAAGACCCCCGGCAGCGGCAGCGCGCGCCCCAAACGGCTGCTGTGGCAGACCGCCGTGCGCCACATCACCGAGCAGCGCTTCATCCACGAGCAGGGCGGGGGAGGGGGGCTCAAAGACGACCCCTTCGACCCCATCCAGGGCGCTCGGAAGCAGTCGTCGGCGGGGGACCGGCACAACAACGGCGGGACCAAGGTGTTCCCCGAGCGCGCGAGCAGCGACCTGGGCTTCCTGCAGCTGGACTGCGCGCCCAGCAACTCGGACTTCTTCCTGAACTGGGGCTACACGTACCGGGGGGTCATCTTCCCCACCCTGAGGAACGCCTTCAAGTCCCGGGACCTGGAGCGGCTGTACCAGCGGTACTTCCTGGGCCAGAGGCGGAAGTCGGTGGTGGTGATGAACATCCTGGACGTGGTGACCAAGCTCACYCTGCTCGTGCTGCACCTCACCCTGGCCTCGTCCCCCATGGACCCGGTGAAGGGCGCCCTGCTGGGCTTCTTCACGGGCATCGAGGTGGTGATCTGCGCCTTGGTGGTGGTGCGGAAGGACGCCACGTCGCACAGCTACCTGCAGTACAGCGGCGTGGTCACCTGGGTGGCCATGGCCACGCAGATCCTGGCGGCCGGGCTGGGCTACGGGCTGCTGGGGGACGGGGTGGGCTACGTGCTCTTCACGCTGTTCGCCACCTACAGCATGCTGCCGCTGCCGCTCACCTGGGCCATCCTGGCCGGCCTCTTCACGTCCGGGCTGCACGTGCTGGTGCAGCTGCTGGTCTCCGAGGGCGCGCGGCTCTCCACCAACCAGGTGAGCCGCGCGTCGCTCTGGTTCCTCTGGGCTCCATGTTTTTAATCTGATGGAGCTTCAAACAGACAGTAAATAAAATAAAAAAAATAGAAAAATTAATAGATTCAGATTTTATTATTAA
>NW_013952717.1:436111-438467 GCF_001266775.1 Austrofundulus limnaeus | reverse complement strand
CGGCTCATCTTTGAACTATGAGCTGAACTATGAGCCGAACTATGAGCCGAACTATGAGCTGAACTATGAGCCGAACTATGAGCTGAACTATGAGCCGAACTATGAGCCGAACTATGAGCCGAACTATGAGCTGAACTATGAGCCGAACTATGAGCCGAACTATGAGCTGAACTATGAGCCGAACTATGAGCTGAACTATGAGCTGAACTATGAGCTGAACTATGAGCTGAAACACGAGCTGAACTGAGCTGAACTATGAGCCGAACCATGAGCTGAACTATGAGTCGAACTATGAGCTGAACTATGAGCTGAACTATGAGCCGAACCATGAGCTGAACTATGAGTCGAACTATGAGCTGAACTATGAGCTGAACTATGAGCCGAACCATGAGCTGAACTATGAGCCGAACTATGAGCTGAACTATGAGCTGAAACACGAGCTGAACTATGAGCTGAACTATGAGCTGAACTGAGCTGAACTATGAGCTGAACTATGAGCTGAACTATGAGCTGAACCACGAAAATACAGACAAAGCTAAAAGTAGCTAAAGTCTGAATGTTGCAAAAGACAAGTTAAAAATTAAATGTCATAATGAGCACAAGAATTGGCTAAAAGAGCAAAACACTAGCATGAACTAAAAAGAGCTAAGATCAAAAAGTAGCTAAAACTAAAAGGGGTAAAACTTAAAGCAGCAAAAAGCTAGCCAGCTTTGACTAAACTAAAAGTTCAAAGTGAAATGTTGCAAAAGTCTTAAAAGGAGCAAAGTATTAGATAAAATAACTGAGGTCAGCTAAAAGTAGCAAAAAGGTCAGCTACGGGCTACTTAGTTAAAATAAGCTAAGTGCTAAAAGAAGTAAAACACTGAATATAAGCAGAAAATCTGAAGGGATTAATTTTTTATGTATTTAAATGAGTAAAAAGTATTAAGTATGAAGTATTTTAGAAACGTACTAAAAGTCGCAGCAGTTATGGTCTGAATGAGCCGAATGTTCTGGTTTATGAAAACAGCCGAAGGACTGCAGACGATTGTAAAACATTTAAAAACCAGTGTGAATGCTGACTCAGCGTTCACTGGTTGTGTTTAGTCGTTTTTCTTGGGAAACAACAGAGCAGCTTGTGCTCAGATGGTGCAGAAAATAAAAAAAATATTTGTTGTGTAAAAACCAAATAAATCCTGCAGAAGTGACAAACTAACTGTAACTGCAGTGAAATTATCTGCAAACATTTCATTTAATCATTTTAGCTGCAACATCTGCGCCTCGTCTGCTGCGGATTATAATCTTACATCTGTTGTGTAAAGTTAGGAACTCACTTTTCTCTTTTCTCATGAGAAATATAAAATCCTGGACTCATATTTTCACAGAAAATACATTTATTTTGTTGCAACTTGTGGTTTTAGTGAGAGTTTCAGTGGACAGAAGAGGAAACATGAGCAGACTTTGTTTAAAGGAGGCTCCAGCCTGAGTGATGTCATCACTAATGATCTGAGATCAGATCTGTTGGTTCCTGCGAGGACTGTTTCATCTTCCAGACCGGAAACGACTCGGAGTTCAGCCGCTGACGTGTCCCGGCCTTGTCCTGGTCTCGGGCTGCGGTGGACTCCAGCAGGAACCGGATCAGGATGATGACATCATCACTCCTGGAGGGGGACGAAGGCGATGCCACTCAGAACAGCCTGGAAAAAAAAATAGATTCAGGTTATGAATCGACTCGAATCCAACCTGGACTGAACAGAAACACAACAGATTCCTCCGTGTTGTTGTTTCTTAGTAAACAAAAACAAAATCATCATCGATGCGACCCTGCATCAGAAACCTGTGGAGCTAACAGGTGATGAGCTCAGAGGTGCAGCTCGTTGATCTGAGACGGGTCAAAGGTCAATCAGGGTCCAGATAAGAGCTTATCCACACGTGGAAACATTTTAAACTGCGGAGCTTCACCCCGAAGGTCAGACCGTGCGAATGAGCTCCATCTCATCTAAAGGTCARAGGTCACGGCTTGTTTAAAGCCTCTTCTAACCTTTTTCTTCTTCACGTTACTCCAACATTTCACCACTTTTAAAACCAAACTGTTCCTTTTGATCCAGAATGAGTGAGTTCTGCTGCAGCGGCTCGGTTCCTGTCTGGTTCTGTTTGTTCTGCAGCTGCAGGAGCTGCTCAGCCTCCTTACTGCTGGTGAACAGCCGGTACCGGAGCCGGCACCAGATGAGCTGGTTCTGGTCAGTGAGTGTGTGCGTGAATGATTGTGTGATGTGTGTCCAGTGTTCCCATGAAGCTGAGACCATCATAAAGCTGTTAACAGTGCGTTTCCCTCACACACACACACACACACACACACACACACACACACACACAC
>NW_013952717.1:430675-436101 GCF_001266775.1 Austrofundulus limnaeus | reverse complement strand
CACACACACACACACACACACACACACACACACACACACACACACACACACACACACACACACACACACACACACACACACGGTTTGAGCTCAGTGATTAGCTGCCTCTCAGGCTCGCTGCAGTTTCCTCTCAAGGTCAAACGGAGCTTACCGGAGCGCCGGCTGCACCGAGGAGATAGAGGAGAGGGGTGTGGGTTTGATTCCTCGACTCGCTCGTGTTTTTRTTGCGCTGCCTCCGACGAGCAGGAGGAGAGGAATGTTGTTGCTTTTTAACTCTCAGAAAGCCGCTCGCCGTCAGACGTGTTTCCTGATGTTCCTTCTGAGGCGTCGCCGCTTTCATTTCCGTTTCAGACTCGTCTTGTTTTAATCCACACCGCTGAGGATTTAATTAAAACAAAAACAGGGAAATTGAACCGTTTCAAACCTGTCCTTTGATAAAACGCAGCGTTTATTTGTCACAGGCTGAGTTCTGTTGGAGCATTTTTATGAACTTTAAGCTTGTGGTTAGAACTCAAGGCTGAAGCCAAAGATGGCTGCTGGCTGCACCTCAGACAGGTGTACTGATAAAGGAGGTCTGGGTTTCCTCTGGTTTGATGATGATGTCATTTATTCCTGTAAACTTGATGTATTTTAAAGAGTCCATGCATCAAAGCGTAGGGTTCTGTCACTGCTGCAGGACTCTCCTCAGACCCAGACTCTCAGTTTTTATGAGGACTGTGAGGTCCTGGAGCAGCTCCATGATGATTATTTCTTGTCGTCGTTTCTGATTTCCAGGAACGTTTGTTTGAACCTACAGGATGGATTTGGATTTATTGCAGCTTTTATGTCTTTATTACCGTCAGCTGATCCGGTCTTTTTATGGGGCAGAGTTTCTGCTTCCTTAAACCTTCAGCAAGCTGAGACCTCGACTGGGTCTCAGCTCTGAAGTGGTCCTGACCTTCAAAGTGGGTTTGTCGGTCCGGCCCACATTTCACTGCTCTCAGCCGGCGGTCTGACTCAGCTCGATGAAAACTCATTTCTGACTGCGTCCTCCTCACCTCTCCCCTCCTGAATCTCATTGGTTTCATGCGGTTGATCTCAGACGGTCTTGCTGTTACCAGACACTGCACTCAGCCACTCTGAATATTTAATGAAAGCTCCGAGCCAACGGCTGCAGCAGCCTTTTTTTTTGGCTTTTCTTGGTAGAGTTTTCCAGCAGCATTTCGCTGCAGTGACCTCTCAGGCATTTCCAATATTGACTCTGGAACGCACGAAGCCTTTTGTCGTTCGTCAGTCTCTCACACGTCACGAATGAAGGCAGAAAATAAAAGAGCAGGAAGTAAAAACTCTGGTTTTCTGAAGCAGTCAGAGATAAGAGATTCAGCTGGTTTCCTTCTAAATGTGTTTAAGTCCTGTTTCAAGCTGAATGTGTGACGGTGTCAGCAGCAAAAAGCTAGCTAAATATCTAAGAGTAGCAAAAGGCTAACTAAAAGTAGCAAAAGACTAGCTAAAAGCTTGAGAAGAAGGCTTAGAGCTAAAAGCATTACAGGACTAGCTAAAATCCCGGGACCCAACCCCTGGCTCCAAGCTCCACCCACACAACCACTGGCCCATTCCCCTGGCTCCAGGCTCCACCCACACAACAACTGGCCCATCCCCCTGGCTCCAGGCTCCACCCACACAACAACTGGCCCATCCCCCTGGCTCCAGNCTGGCTCCAGGCTCCACCCACACAACAACTGGCCCATCCCCCTGGCTCCAGGCTCCACCCACACAACAACTGGCCCATCCCCCTGGCTCCAGGCTACACCCACACAATCATTGGCCCAGCCCCCTGGCTCCACCCACACAACCATTGGCTAAGCCTCCAGGCTCCACCCACACAACAATTGGCCCATCCCCCTGGCTCGAGGCTCCACCCACATCCCCCTTGGTACAATCCCCTGGCTCCAGGCTCCACCCACAGAACCATTGGCCCATCCCCTTGGCTCCAGACTCCACCCACACAACCACTGGCCCAGCCCCCTGGCTCCAGACTCCACCCACACACCCCTACAGCCCTGGGAACCAGCCCCCAGCTCCTGGAACCAGCCCCTGGCCCCAAGCCCTCGGTACCGGTCTCAGTGAGCCAAGATGAAACGATCTGGAGGACTTGGAGCCTTCGAGTCTGGGCTAAAAGTGATAAAAAGGAGTTCTTGTAGCGACTCATTTCCTCCTCTCTGCTCTGACCTCAACCTTTCTGTGGACTCTCAGTGTCAGAGGAGTGTTTAGAGCAGATAAATCACTCTTTGCACCTCAGCGGAGCAGTCAGGCCTAAAACCAGAGGGAGTCTTCCTCCTCCCACTGCCTTTATTCAAAGCTTATGTCCTAACCTTAAAGATACAAACGGAATAAATTTGCCACAATCCGTTCAGCCATGTTGACTCACCTGCAAAGTTACCTGAAAGTCACGCTTTAATTTTTTTTCCTTCTTACCGCTGACTCAGCATCTTTTCTTATGAGCCACGCGGTCAGACGTTTGTCTCAATGAAAGGCTTTAACTGAGCCGAACTGCTGACAGCAGCTCGTTACGGCTGATTGGATCTGTGCCGGTAAATAAAACACGGATAAATTCTCCTCCTGGAGCTCCGAGACGGAAATTTAGACCAACTTCTTAAAGTTTGTCCTGACGAGAGGAAGGAGGCGATGGTTTTCACGTGTCTGCGACAAATCTGATGACCCAACACCGGACAGCGACGGGCTTCAAACTACCCACCACATAAAGCAGCTGTAAGAAACTGACGGGCGTGGCTGCAGGCTGAGGGATGATCTGCATCGATTGTCTCGTCCCTCCATCCCAAAGTGACAGCGTTGGACCTTGAGCCGTCCCCCTCTGTGAGGGGGTCAAACTGTCAACGACCACTTTGATGTCTTCAGGGACACGTGTCGGTGCTCTGGGTTTATGAGACACTTCGTTTGGTTTGACTGATTGTTTCTGGTCCAAACGAATTAAAAAGACCGTTTCCAGAGGAAAAATACACAAACTTTAAAGAATAAATATCTCAGAGGGGGCAGGTCCAAGAGAAAAACCCAGAACCGGCATTCCCAGAACAGCGAGTCCTGGGTCTGCCTCCTTATTTTTACGTTTGCTAAAGTCAAATATGTGTGGCGGCCATCTTGAATCAATTATAGACATTCATCCGCTGATCACTGAGATCCATCCAGTGGTTCATAAAACATCTGATCAGCAGAGAAACGGGAGATTCTGATTGGTTGAAGGTTTGTTCTCACATCGTTGTTCTGGTGTGACGGTTTGTCTGGTCCTCTGGGTCGAGCGATAACACACAACAACGACTATCTGTCAGCTCTGATCACATCCCAACAACTGGAAAACTATTAGCTGCTGCAGACATCATGACCTCGTCTCCGTTTAGAACGACTTTCAGTCATTTTGTTGTTGTTTCTGATTGAAAACGAGCTCCTTCTCATGGGGAAAATGGCAGTAAATGACATAAATTGAGATAAATTGGACACAAAGTGTTCAGTTAGTAGGATGGGTTTGATACGGGTGGTTAAAAGTCTCGGGTAGATGGTTTTATTGAGCTTTTATCCGACTGTTGTAGATGACAAGACCATCGTGAGCACGACTGATGATTTCCACTGAGAGAAATGAGGAAATGTTCCCGACCAGCTCAGCGGTTTGCTCCTTTAGAGGCTCGTATTTTAATGAAATCACCACAGAACGTCAAAATAAAATAAAACAGTTAAAGAAGTGATGAAAAAACTGTCTGAACACTGACAGAAACCCAGTTGGAACGGTCTTTACTGGATATAATGTGGTTCACATGGGGTCCATAAAGGATTAGGCTACACATTCTCACTCCCAAGTCGTCACATATTGACGCTTTTCCACAGGTTCCCTCTGCGTCTTATTTTGACGCAGCAGGTGTCCCCCTCGCGTCAGTCCTTGACGCCCGCGGCTTTTCCGGGTTGCGCCACCAGGGGTCTTTGGGTCGGGGGTCTGAGGTTAACATGAGGGATCAGGATTAATGGTTAAGTTTAGGTAATTGGGATCAGGGGTAGGATGTCCATGGTGAATATTAGGTCATTTTACGCTTTAGAACATGTTTACGTGAATTTCGTACATTTTCTAAAAATGGTTAATTTTAGGTACTACGGTCAGGGACAGGATGTCTAAAGTGAACAAAGGCAATTTCAGGCTTTTAACGGTCGTTTCCGCGCATTTTCTACACTTTCTGAAAATATGACAACAGATTCCGCCCCATCTCGTCAGTAACCGACGTGACGGGGGTACCCTGCGCGTCAAAATCGGACGTAGAGGGAACCTTGGAAAAGCGTCAATATGTGACGACTTGGGAGTGAGAATGGGTTGGATTAGGACATAAGTAGGCAGTGTTATCAGGCAGTTGCTGTGGTGACCGTGAAGGTCAGCAAACAGAGGACACCTCATAAAGCGAAACATTACCAACGCTTCATAGAGTCTGAAAGGGGTCACGTTGTGGGTTTGCTGGAGACCAGGGGGGTCAGGTAAGACCACCGTCCCAGCAGCTGGTTCTGGATCTGATGAGTCCATGTCCATCACACTGCGGGTCGAAATGCTCAATTCTGATTTTTATAAAAACTCTGATCTTTTGGAGTTCACGTTACGTTTTAAATGCGACCTACATCAGACTCSWGTGTGAACGCTCCACAGCACTGATGTGATGCAYGCGCAGTAAAAGACGTGACGTCTCAAGGGCTCGACACACGGGGAGCGACAAACGACAGCGATTAACGGCCGTCATCGCAGCCGGGGTGAAACCCGACACACGGGACCCGATAGCGATGGCAGCGTTACGAATGACACTCTCGGGTTGCTTGTCTTCACGAAATTTGATTGATTCTTCTACTGCCTCTTGTAAAGGTTATTGGTGGTTYGTAAAAAAGGGGGGGTGTGCATTACGGACATGTAAACTAAACAAACCTTGCGATGCTAATGATATTGAAAAACAAAGGGATACGATACACTAGGATACAATTATATGAGGAAAAACTTACCGGATAACTTCACTCTGGCGCCAACAAATTCCCACAAAGCTGGCTTATTTAGTAATCACTTGGTGAAAGTGTTAGCTAACTGCAGTGTGTAGCATACTCTCCTCTCATTGGTCAATGAAACCCTCGCTGATTGGTTGTATGCCAAGCGACAGCAACAAAAGTTGAACATTTTTCAACTTTCAAATTTCACGTCGCAAGCTCATGTGTGGACGTGTACATGTCCAAGCGTGAAATTTCACATGCACGATTTTCGCCGGTCGCTTGGCTGGAGGAGAGCGAGCGATTGTCGCCTCACCGCACAGGCTCCACAGGAAATGAATGGAGAGCGAGTGACGTCAATTCAATTCAATTCAATTCAGTTTATTTCTATAGCACCAAGTCACAACATACGTTGTCTCAGGACACTGTAC
>NW_013952717.1:428237-429825 GCF_001266775.1 Austrofundulus limnaeus | reverse complement strand
CTTCCAACTCTCATTAAAACTCTAGCAGCAGCATTTTGGATTAACTGAAGACTTTTTAAAGAGTTTGATTCGATACGTTGCCTCCCGTTGCCTCCCCCTTCATTCAGCCAACTTGTTTGTTTACAGAGTTAGCATGGATGCTATTTTTAGCTTGAGACTTATCGATCCTTCACCCCCATTTCACTGATGAAAAAGATGGAACGTGACAGGAGCGTTCACACTGCAGTCGCTTTGAAAATATCAGATATGTATCAGATTTAAAACCACATACTGAAACGGCCTGGGTCGGATTAGAAAAAATGGATTTGTTGCGTTCAGATTGTCATAAAAAATCAGATTTGGGTGGCATTTGCCTGCAGTGTGAAAGTAGCCAAAGAGGGTATCCACACACACCCTGAAGGCTCTCTAGGACCACATTAAGAAAGGTGGTAAAATGGACCTGCTGGCAGGAGCCCCAGACTTCAGGTCACCTCTGGTACTGATTCAAGGGACCCCTCCTGAGACAGAACCCTGGTTCAGTTTCTCAACAAGGCCCTCCAGGACCGTCAGGAGCAGCTCTGAGGTCTTTGGGTTGCTTTGTTTCTTCAGACGAGCTGTAACTGTGCTCTCGCAGCCCCGCAGGAAACGCTGCTCCCGATGATAAATTCGGAGCATATTGGAGAACATCTCACCTTTGTCAGCAGCTGATTTCAGGATCAGCTGCTGCGAACGCACACCTCCTCTCTCCCGCCTGYCACGGCTCTGTTGTCGTCTTCGCTCCAAATCTCATTTGCACATGCAGCAACAGCCGGGCCTGCGAATCGGGCCGAGCCAAGAAGTGTGCTGTCAGACTGCCGTCGAAGTGTCGCTGCTTTTCCTGCCAGCGTCTGCAGGGTCTCTGACAGGCCGTCTCAGGAGGTTTCACCGTTAGAATCAAGTCCAAACAGCTGTGAGGAGCCTGTCGGAAACACGCAGGATTCTCTTTTCTGTTTTACGTCAGTGGATCTGATTTACTGTGCAGAAGGTTGACTTGAGGGCGGAGCCTCTGAGCTCTGTTTCTTTAGGATCTTCACTTGGAATTACCTTTTTGACTTTGAGATGTCTAAGAAATGAGAAAAGACATGATTTTATCCCGAAACGCCTGTAAAAGTTTGCTGTCATGGTAACAGGTTCCATGTAGGTCGCTTGTCTTGGGAATCAGATTTGGAGCACAGGACGACGTGTTTGAGGCGYGTTTTGAAAACGAGAACACTTCTCAGGAACAGGAAACAGAGTTTACGTCAGAGAGGGGTTTWAGTTCAGGACAAACATTAAAAGTTGTTTTTTTACACGAAATTTAGACTTTTAACCTCTTATTTTCATGGTTATTTCTAATGGGCCACAATTTTCAATTGGACTGACTCCAAATTTGTATATCCAATGACTCTTCTCGTGAAGGCAGGTGGCTCATAAGATATTTTGCTAACAGGCAGGTGATAAAGATTAGGAACAAAATCAAACAAAAGGATTTTTAATTGTAAAAAATATGGTTTATAGAGCTGAAAGCAGCTGATGTGTTGCTCTGTTGATTGTGCACGCTGACTCAGGCCAGTCATTCAGGGGTCTTTGT
>NW_013952717.1:419357-428045 GCF_001266775.1 Austrofundulus limnaeus | reverse complement strand
ACTGAAAATAGCTCTCCATTTCCTCATTTTGGTCACTTCATGTGGTAATAAAGAAATTCCAGGATGAAAATATATGCATGGAGGACTCTAGAAAGAGCATTTATCTGTAATTTGCACAATCAGGTCATCTGTGAAGTGGGCTGCTGACACTCTGACATTTACCTGAAATTTATTCTCATGAGTCACTTAAAAAACAGACCTTCAGTTAGTCACAACTGCTGCTCCGCAAGTTACCCCACAAGACAAGTCAATCCAACCAATCATGATTAGAGAAAACTCCGCCCACACCAAGACCACCGCCAATCACAGATAGGGCCAACTCCGCCCACACAATAACTCCACCAATCACAGATAGGGCCAACTCCGCCCACACAATAACTCCACCAATCACAGATAGGGCCAACTCCGCCCACACAATAACTCCACCAATCACAGGTAGGGCCAACTCCGCCCACAGGACATGTACTGTAAAAACTTTACTTGATTTTTTGCAAAACTGTAAATTATTATTTTTTTCAGCCTTGCGGCCACACGGTGACTTTCTTTTAGCAGCCTCTCAGTTTGTGAATAAACGTCTTGTTTTCTGTGGAAAGAAACAAAACATTTATTCTTCGTTGAATCAACCGGGYCTAAACGTTTTAATAAATACTAAAACAAGGTGAAGCTGGCAGGAGCTTCGGTTCAGATCCTGGTTCTGGTTCTTCCAGCTGCATCAAAGCATCAGAACGCAGCCGTCGGCGCTGCAGTGTCAGCGTGTCTGCTGGCAGAAAACATAAAGCTGTGTTCAGTTTCCCAGCACAGCGTGTGGAAATGTGATGAATTATTAACCGAGGCCGTGCGTGTGAGTTTAAATGGTGAATCTCTGAGACGTGCGGCTCGGTCAGCGGAGCGTGTGAACCCAGTTAATCATTCCCCGTCCCCGGAGCTGCAGAATAAATCCCCTCCTTTGGCTCTGGAGGGGTTTCTGCAGCGGGGGCTTTAAGCAGCTGCTGCTCGGCTCACATGTTTTTATTCAGCTGGAGGTTTTAGCCCAGGTAGGCTGACAGATCCTGGGTGATATGATGCTGCTGCTGCCTCCTCTGAACCTCATCAACACAGCAGCAGGAGTCACCAGCTCAGCTCAGATATTCATACTGAAGACACATCAATGTTTCTGCAGATGTGAGGAACTCAGACCATCAAAATAAAACATTTTTAACAGATTAAATATTAGATGGGCCGGAGGAAGAATTATCAGAAAGATCATAAATAAAAGGGAGCAGGTTCTGCTCATCAGTCAGCSTGAGCTCCATGTAACTCCACACAAACACGTGTTTATTTTCTGTTTCCAGTCCAGGTTTCAATTGAAAACATCAGGATAATGATGACTATTATTAACCCAGGCTAATTATTTTCCACGCAGCTGTTGACGAGCCTCTTCCTTYGCCTCCTGCTCCTAATGAGGCCTTGTTAAAAAAACTCACATCACTGGCATTTCCCCTTAATGAGTTCACCGCCGCTCTCCGTGCTGATGCCCTTTGTGGCCGACCGGCGCTGCTCTTTTACAAAACATCCCACGTGCCGCCACAGCTGCTGCAGCTCACCAGCTTTTAGTTTTGGTCTCTGTGGGAGGAGCCTTCAGGGCGAGCGGGGGGGGTCATCTGAGGAATTAAATCAGTGCTGATGGCGTCCTGGGAGAGATGGGCAGTACCTGCCCGTCCTCTGGGGAGAGGACTGAAGCAAACGCAGCTCTGTGGACAGCTGAGGCAGGAATCAGCTCAGAGGTGTTCCTCCTGAACGTGAAGATGTCTCGAAGCAGAGGCTTCAGCTCAGGAACGTTTAGGACCTAAACTTTAGCTGTTTGCTTCAGCGTTACGGAAATATTTAACCCCGCAGGTTGTTTTTAAATCCGTACAAAGCTGAGACCAACCCTTAAGGTGCTGCTGTTCCAGATGAGCTTCATCCTGTTCAGGGGTGAAGATGAGGAGCTAATCCCAAATGAAAACTGATGAAACCTTAGAAAGCAGACTCAACACCTRCTGACATTAACAAACTCTGCAGGAACTGGACTCCAAAACCACATTGTTATATTTATCATAAAAATCATCTTTTGGTTTGTTTAGCCTTTTGTCTATAAAGCTCACATCTATAAAACAGCTTTTCCTGTAAAACGAAAACTAGAGAGCGCATAGCATATATGACCCCTGCACGTACGTTAAGCACCAGAACTTACCTGAACAGATTTATTGTTTTGGGTGGGGGTCCGGGTGGTGGGGTGGCTCAATGGTGAGCCTGATTGATAGCCCTTCATCAGAGCTAAACAACAATAAAATCTGAACCTCTTAAGTTGAACAGTTTCTGAGTTATAAGCATTTTTGTACGTTTAGACACCCCCTTCTCAGATGGAGCCCCCTCCTCAAACATGGGGTCCATCCTAAAACCGTTGGTTGGCTCAGTAGCTGCGTTTCCATTCACCATGAAAATGTGCAAATTAGAATTTCGAAAATAAATTTGCTCAATGGAAACAAGTCAAATAAAAAAATATATACATTTTTCGACAAAATGTTTTTGCGCTAGGATGAGGTGGTTTTTCGGCCGTATCGAAATTGGTGTTTTTCGCAAAACTGCAATGGAAACACTTTTTTCACATCACGGGAGTCACGTGATCAACAACCAGCTGTTTCTACTGGTGAAAAAGACGACGAAGAAGAAAACAGGAAGTAGAAGTAGTAGTAATATCACAGAAGTAGTATAAAATAGTAAACTCACCGACTACAATTTCCCAAAAACACAGCATACGTAGCCGCTCCCAAGTAGGGACTTGTCTCTGGAAAGCCTCGATAAAAGACGCCGACGTCTCCTCTGATGATGAGCACTAGTGTCGTGGTAGCAACATGCTATGTGTTTACATCCATCGCTGCCATGTTTGTAATGACCTATCATGAGAACAAACGTATTCACGTGACTTTAATAACATTTCTTACTTAATGGAAACACTGCAGTTGCGAAACTGTTTTTCGACATTAACAGAATATCAACAAAGATTTGCGCACATTCACAGTGGAAACACAGCTATTGTAGGTTGGACCCATCTACACTCCTGTCAAATGTCATGTTGATCGGTGCAGCTGTTTACATGCTACGGTTGACAAAAATCAATGAAAAAATAAAAAATAAACAGTATGAAAACAATAGGACCCCCGCTTCGCTTCATGTGGGGGGGTCATAATAAACAGAACCACGTGGAGCTGAACTGTCTGCTGAGGAGAAACCCCCTGCTGAAATGTCAGCTTGCTCGTTGTGATGCGTCACGCCACGGAGGGCTCCAGGAATCAGAAAAGCCCTCTTCACGCTCAGTTGTCCCCTCTTGAAAGGAGCTGGAGGGTCTTTGCTGGAGGAGCTGCAGTCAGAGGGTTTTATCTCTGAGAAGAAGAGATGTTTGATCAGCATCACTTCGATGCTTCGTGTCCATCAGAAGACAAGAAGACATAAAAACAGCAGTTTAGGTGTTAACTGTTAGTCCTGCTTTAAAGGAAACAACGTTGGACACATTAAAACWGAACTTTATAAAGATGAACTATTATAATAATATAATGTTGTTATAACTTTTATCTCAGGCTCTTAATATTTTATACTGGATTTATCATTAGGTTGAACAATGTAATTGTTCTGGTAAAATAAAAATAATAATAATTTGTTTTGAATGAATTTTAAAAGAAGAATTTGCTGTTTTAATTTGTGTGGGAGTTTAATAAAAATAATTAAGTTAAAAAGATAAAAAGATACAACTGTAAAAACCTAAAAAAGAGAGATATAATTGTTCCTTCAGTACTGTAGCTTTTAGCTACTATTCTGCTTGTTTTACCTTTTAGCTGCTCTGCCTTTTATTTTAGCTTGCAGCTATTGTTCTGACGGTTTAAGCATTTAGCTGTTTTGCTCATTTTAGCTTGCAGCTACTGTTCTGATAGTCTCACTGATTTAGACGTTTTTAAATACTAATCAGATTGTTTTACATTTTAGCTGCTGTTCTACGTTCAGTCTCTGTTCAGCTTGTTTTAGCTTATAGCTACTGTTTGACTCATTTTAGCTTGTGACCTGATTTATTTTAGTTATTGTTTCAATTATTTGAGCTTTTTGCTGCTGTTTTAATTGTCCGTTTCGCAACTGTTTAGTTGTTACGATTTTTGTTATTGTTTAGCCCTTAGCTATCGTTCTGCTGATATTAGCTTTTTGCAACTAATCTACTTTTATCTTTTAGCTGTCTTTATGGTTTTGACATTTTAAGCTGATTTATTTTTATTTTTTAGCTGCTCATGTTTTACCTTTTAGCTGCAGTTCTGCTGATTTTAGCTTTCAGTCTCTGTTCAGCTTGTTTTAGCYTATAGCCACTGTTTGACTCATTTTAGCTTGTGATCTGATTGATTTAGTTTTGAGCTACTGTTTCAGTGATATTAGCTTTTGGCTGCTGTTTTAATTGTACTTGAACTGAACCATCTAGAAACAGAAACAAAGCTGAGGGGAGCAGATGTTCAGAACCTGTTCAGACTCGTCTTCGTTCCTCAGGAGACACAGATRAACACCGACTCCTCTGAGGAGAAGCGTTTCTGTCTCATTCACTGTAGCGCCTCGGCTCGCCGCTCTGAACGCTTGCGTCACGTGGAGCGGCGGCAGGAAGCCCTCGTGTTGCGGAGCGTTGCGTCAGCTCGGCCCTTCGGCTGACGGAGGGCCTCGGGTCGTGGTTCGAAGAATGTGCTTTGTTTTTGTGGCTCAGATGTTGCCTTCAGTCTCTGGAGTTTAACACCTCAGCTTCAGGTTCAAACAGAAACAGTTTATTTACACGTTAGACCACATCAGAACAAAGGTCCAAACAGGCTCATGAACCTGACTGGACCTTTAACCAATGTCCAATAATCCAGATAAGACTGACATCTGGAATCAATTATGGAACTTTAGTTGTAAAAGTGAAAATAAAAGCTTTAAGAAAAAAGATTTAAAAAGGGGGAATAGAGGGATCACACTTCTGAGCCTCCCTGGTAAGGTCTATTCAGGGGTTCTGGAGAGGACGGTCCGTCGGATAGTCGAATCTCAGATTCAGGAAGAGCAGTGTGGTTTTGGTCCTGGTCGTGGAACAGTGGACAGGCTGTACACCCTCAGCAGGGTCCTGGAGGGTGCATGGGAGTTCTCTCAGCCAGTCTACATGTGTTTTGTAGACTTAGAGAAGGCGTTCRACCGTGTCCCTCAGGGACTCCTGTTGGGGGTACTCTGGGAGTATGGGGTACCAGGCCCTTTGAGCAGGAGATCGACAGGTGGATTGGTGCTTCATTGGTGCTGATGTGGGCGCTGAACCAATCCGTCGTAATGAACCTCTTGGTTTAACGGTCGGTCGGGTCTACGTTCCTACCCTCATCTATGGTCATGAACTTTGGGTAGTGACCGAAAGAACAAAATCACAGATACAAGCGGCCAAAATAAGTTTCCTCTGCAGGGTGTCTGGGCTCTCCCTTAGAGAGGCTGAGAAGCTCAGTCATCCAGGAGGGACTCAGAGTAGAGCTGCTGCTCCTCCACGTCCAGAGGAGCCAGTTGAGGTGGTTCATCTGGTTAGGATGGACGCCTCCTGGATTCCTCCCTGGTGAGGTGTTCTGGACACGTCCCACTGGGAGGAGACCCAGAGGAAGACCCAGGACACGCTGGAGGGACTATGTTTCTCAGCTGGTCTGGGAACACCTTGGGATTCCCCCAGAGGAGCTGGTCCAAGTGGCTGGGTGGAGGGAAGTCTGGGTCTCTCTGCTGAGGCTGCTGCCCCCGAGACCTGACCCCGGATAAGAGGAAGAAAACAGATGAAAAAAAATACAAGCTTTGGTGGAAGCTGAGTTTTGTCTTCATTCAAATTGTTTAAAACTTAAATATATTAAAAACATCTTCAAGTTAAGCAGGTTAAAGACCCGTGACCTGTAGAACCTGAACAGGACCAGCAGAGGTGAGAAGGACCCGTGACCTGGTTGTTCTCCTGATCTGATCCGGTTTCAGGTGTTCTGGTCTTGGCTCATTAACTCGTCAGGCCTGTTGAAAGCTTGTCAGCGAGGCGGGACATGAATCTTTAATCTGATCCGGACACTGTTTTATGGACAGAAGGGTCTTTGAGCAGCTCGCCACCTGAAGCTGCTGAACAACAGCTTCTGTACATTTGGTTTTTGTTCTGGTCTCAGGTTCTGTTTCTGCTCCGAGAACTGAAATACGTTGTAAGTTTTTGAATTATTGATGCTGATGATGAACTAAAACAAGAACTGTCAATCAGCAGAGCTCCTCCTCTGGGATTTATTTACAGTTTTGGATTCTTTGAACTTGATTCTGTATCAGAGCAGGTCTCAGGCAACAGAAAGCTGGTTATTAAAAATAAAGAYCCTTGACTGTGTTCAGCAGGTGAAGTGCACCTGGTAAAACTCTGTGTTTGTGTTTCAGGTGGCAGCTCAGGCCGTGCTCTTCTTGTGCATAAACACTGCTGGGATCTTCATCAGCTACCTGTCGGACCGGGCCCAGAGGCAGGCCTTCCTGGAGACGCGGCGCTGCATCGAGGCTCGGCTGCGACTCGAGACGGAGAACCAGAGACAGGTGAGTCCTGACGTGGAAACATTCTCACTCCTGACTCGTCACATAGTGACGCTTTTCCAAGGTTCCCTCTGCGTCCGGTTTTGACGCAAAATATAGGGGTCTTTGAGTTGGGGGTCCGTGGTTAATTTTAGGTCCTGGGGTCAGGGATAGGATGTAGGCCAATAAAGCTAATTTTAGGCTTTGGGATGGTTAGATTTGTGCATTTTCTACACTTTCTGAAATCATGACAACAGATTCCACCCCATCTCATCAATAACTGACACGAGGGGGGTACCCGACGCATCAAAACCGGACACAGCAGGAACCTTGGAAAAGCGTCAATATGTGACGAGTTGGGAGTGAGAATGGGTTGGACGTAGACCTGAATCCTGCAAACGTCTTCTCAGACGATGAGACAGACATTTGTCGTTTTTAGTAGCTGCGACAAATCAAAAGTTTCATTAACGAAGCTAAAAGTTCATTTTAGGATTTGATGAAGCCAAACTGTCAGATAAGAGGTGTGGACACCTGTCTCACCCAGGGTTCTTTTAAAGCAAGTTCAATTTAAGACTTTTTAAGACTTTTTAATGCCAAGTGAAATTCAATTTAAGACTTTTTAATGCCAAGTGAAATTCAATTTAAGACTTTTTAATGCCAAGTGAAATTCAATTTAAGACCAATTTCATAATAAACACAAATGACAAAAAAATAAATAATAAAAACTGGCAGAAACTGATGAATCAAAGTATTTTTGGTTGAAGTATTTAAATATTGCTAATAGACCATTTGTTTTTATAGCAGAAACCTTCTTAGCAGTCAGTTTAAATTTAATTTAATTTCAGGAATTCCTCTAATGACCCAAAGTTTGTAGATTTAGGCCCCACAGTGGGGTCTTAACCCCAGTTTTCTGAAGATGAAACCTTAAAGTGCCTGTGACATCAATTTTTGTAAGAAAAGTTAATGCATTTTTTAAAAACATTAACATTTTATAAAACAAATTTCACGTAGCTCAGATGAACAATTGAGATATTTGCAWGGTAAATGGTACTGAACTTATAGAGCGCTTTTCAAGTCCCGCCGGACCCCAAAGCACTTTACACTAACAGACATTCACCCATTCACACTCACATTCACACACTGATGATGGTAAGCTACACTGTAGCCACAGCTGCCCTGGGGCACACTGACAGAGGTGGGGCTGCCATGCACCAGCGCCACCAGACCCTCTGACCACCATCAGTAGGCAAGGTGGGTGAAGTGTCTTACACAAGGACACAATGACTGAAATGGCTGGACGGAGGATTGAACCAGCGACCTTCTGGTTCCAGGACGACTCCCCTAACCACTCCGCCACAGCCGCATGCGAAATAACAGGAAGTGATGTCGAAGGGGAATGTCTACGTGTGAATATTTAAAAAAATAAATGTTACCAATTATTTTAATATTTAGGACAAATCATCCTACTTACAATGTGTTGACATTTTTAAGACTTCTGAAAGATTGATTTAAGGCATTTTAAGACTAATTAAGGATCTGAAGGAACCCTGTTACCTGCCTCACCTGTCTGAGGGCTTTAATGTTTCATTTTTAGTTATTTTTAAAAAAAAATGAAGCAGATTGACGGTGCAGCGTTGTCGGATATGACCTCCCAGTTAAAGAGTCTYGTGTCTGTTTGACATTTTACCTGGAGGAACACCTGCTAAACGCCAGTCTGTGATTGGCTGTTAGCTGCTGAAAGCTTCTTATATTTGGTTCCTGCAGAGTTTGAGTCCTTTGTTGAAGTGGAAGCTGCTGCTGTTTGCTCCTTTGTGTCTGCACGACGGTTTGAGCACGTCTGGCTGTAAATGTGACTTAAATCTCTGGATAAGGACCTCCGCTCTGGTCTCCACTTCCTGTCTGCCGGCGTTGAGGCTGGATGTGAGCAGACTGTGAGGAAGAAGCTGATGGATGTTAGTGAACGGCTGAACGTCTGCAGCAGGTTAAAGAGTCCTCGGGGAGGAGGAGAACATGAACACAGCATCGATTCAAAGCTGTCACCGACACTTTACATCAGAGCTTTGGTCACATGTCTGCGCACACACACACACACACACACACACACACACACACACACACACACAC
>NW_013952717.1:416430-419347 GCF_001266775.1 Austrofundulus limnaeus | reverse complement strand
CACACACACACACACACACACACACACACACACACACACACAAGCACCGTGTTTACGCTGCAGAGACGACGCACACAAAGCTTTTAGCTCGCTCATTTTTCCTCGAAGGCTTTTGGTTCTGATGAGTTCTGAGATGGTCGTTGTAATGGAGGGAGACGGGGCGAGCAGAACGCCTTAATGTCGACCAATCAGAGCCAAGTATTTCTGTCAATACTCCTTAAGGACACAGCATCACTTCAGCCTCTTGTTCTTTGATTTTATTTGTCCTCCGTGACTGCAGGATGTGAACAGMAAAGGCTTCAGGAATAAAAACGTTCAAATTCAAAAGGATCAAAAAGATTTTTATCAGCTTTATAAAACACTGAAGTCCTCGAGTTTAAACGAGTCGATTCAATGAGGTGAAATCTTCCATGTTTGATCGATCAGAGCAAAACGATGAAACAGAGTAAAACTGTGAAAATAGTTTAGRTTAAACAGGTTTCTGACAGATAAACTCCATTTATTTAAGTCTTTAAACGATAAAAGCAGCAGGGGTTTCTGCTGGAGCTTCAGCCCCATCTGAATGAAGATCCCAGTTGTCAGGGAGCTGCTGGAGGCCTTCGGCTCTCAGCTAAAATCAAGCTGCGCTAATGATCATTAAAGCTAACCCGACACAGAGTCCGCTGGCTCTTAGCTGGCCCAACTGGGCTCGATGTCCGGTGGAGCAAAAATCCTCTGAGGCTGACTCACTCCCTGCTGTGACAGGTCCAGGAAGCAAGACTTTAACTGMTTGTTATCAAAGCTTTAGCTGCGTGAAGCTTAAACGTCTTCATGATGAGCTCAGAGATGAAGGTCAGGATTTGGATGCATTCTCAGGTAATGACTGTACAAAGGAGCATCTGTTGAAGCTCATTYTCATCCTTTGAATACAACAATCTGTAACATAATGTACATCTGATCCATCTTCATCAGTGAGATCAAAGCTCTCCACGTGGAAACAGCAGCGGTTTGATCGACCGGTGGCTCTGCAGCACAGAGCTCCTCGGGGTTCAAACCTTCATCCAGAATTCATGGCTGTTCTGTAAAATCCACATTTCTCAACAGTGAAGCTCCGGCACCATGAAGCCCCCAAGCATTGGGGTTGGGATGCAGCAGCTGAGGGATTAGCAACGCTCCACTGAAACGTTTGTCCGRCTGCAGCTTCTGAACCTGGAGGAGATCTGATCTGAGCTGCAGGTTTTTAGTTTTAATTAGAAAACGAGCRGGCAGAAATGGAGGAGACTTCTTCCTGGGTGAAGTAAACAAGGATCAACGTGATGGACTTCTTATCTCAGGTCAGGTTATTCTCTGTGTCCAGCTGGACTCAGAGCATCACAATAATTACYTGAACCATCCAGGTCACCATGAAGTTTCTGTGGATTGGTTCCTGTACACTGCTTCTTAAGACGTCTCTCAGAYGCTCTGAGGACACCTTGGAGTCCTCCCAGCACAGCTGGAGGTGGTGGCTGTGAAAAACGGTGGTGGTGGASGTCTGGACCTGCTCCATGGTCTGACTCCAGAGGTGGCAGGTTATGATGGCTGGACTCCTTCGTTTCACGCTCAGTCAAGCTTTTCCTGGAGGTGAAGGTTAGGCGGTTTACTTTTTACTATGTTTACATGAAGATGTTTCAGTTCCAGTAGACCTTCCTCAAACGGGATGAAGAACCTCGTTACAMCTTCTACAGGTGTCCAAAATTATCTGTCCCTCAAATCGGGGCAAAGAGAGGACACATTTTTGGGCCACATCAGAGGAGTCTTTGAATTTGGACAGCCTTCGGCTCTGTGACGTAAGCAGCTGATGGATTTGGCCTTTGGAAGACCCGACCCCTGAATTTGGACACAGCTTATGATCTCTACGACCTAAAAGAACATGTCTTCAGTCCCCTTCAGGGTTTTAGACCACCGGTTATTTTCTGAAAACATAATCCACCCTGGCTAATCTGTTGCTTCGCAGCAAGGAACAAAGCCCACCATCAATTAAYGTCCTGGTTTAAACTTGACCTCCAAGTAGTTTTGTTAAAGTAGAAGGTAGAACATTTACAATTTATGACCGTTTTAGGAACTCCAGTTTGATTTTTAATTGGTTTCACGACCCTTAAACTATATTATTTTCAATTTCCTGATGCATCTCAGTAATCCAGGTAGAAAAACTCAAAAAGACAAAATCAGTAGGTCCTCTGTATGGTTCTTCTTTAGTGAAACGTTTCGTCTCTCCTCCAAGAGACTTCTTCAGTCTGATGAGTTTCAGGTGAACTCAGCCTTATAAGCTCCGCCTCCACATGGACAAACAGGTTAGTCACATGCAAAAGAGGACCATCGCCTAACAATAGGCTTGATTGGTTCTATTGTTCGTAGAGGGTCATGTGCCCCATCACCTGACCCGTGTCATGTTATGTGTAGTGAATGCAAGCGGGGCTCGACGTCCCCTTGTTTTTGTCTCTCTTTCCCTATTTGTGTTTGGTACCATTGGGGCCCTGATTCACACCACCTATTGTTAGGCGATGGTCCTCTTTTGCATGTGACTAACCTGTTTGTCCATGTGGAGGCGGAGCTTATAAGGCTGAGTTCACCTGAAACTCATCAGACTGAAGAAGTCTCTTGGAGGAGAGACGAAACATTTCACTAAAGAAGAACCATCCAGAGGACCTACTGATTTTTTTCTTTTTGCGTTAGCGTAAATACTTAAGACGTTACGCGTGGCTGTAATAAACAGGAAGTAGAGGTTGTAAACTTGCAGAAGTTTTCAGGAATGCGTTGCTATCGGGAAAGTTGTTCAGCTTTAGTATTGGCGATGATCAGTCGTGAGGTTTAAATGTTCGCTAGGTCAGAGAGCTTATTCAGCAAACGTGTTTCCATCTCCTCTTTTGTGCATCAAATCTTTTTCGGAAAATCCAAAAAC
>NW_013952717.1:413533-416042 GCF_001266775.1 Austrofundulus limnaeus | reverse complement strand
AATTAAACCTCAAGGCTTTGATGATAAGATTCTCTGTCTGCCTAAATAACCTGTTGTATTGTGACCTCTGAATCATATTTAATATAGGGTATATTATGAAATTCCGTTGTCTGTGCGTCATTTCTTGGGTTATGTCTTGAAAATGATAGAATTCACTACTCAGTAATGAAGACTGATTTAAAATCAATGAATTATTTCCTGAAATAAACAGGTGGTGCCCCTTTTGTTATGCTAATAATTACGAGGTATTTATGATATAATATTGTCCATAACATCGACAACAGCATATCCCCTACACCACAGAGAGACGATCAATCCCAAATCGTACCTTTGGTCACCTCGTACCCAGACTATTCAGGTCTGACAAGAAGCCATCTGCCTCAGGTCCTTCTGTACCCAATTCTGTCTGAGTAGCAAGCAAAGAGACTTTTTATTAAAATAAAGTGATGACTTTAAATAAAATCTGAAAAATCAGCTCCTTTTCCATCCTTGCTTTAATCAAAACCCTTGTTGAACCGAGGATAAACTCAGAAAAGTGAAACTTTTGGGTGTCGTTCTGGCTGCTTGTGTATTATTTTTTTTACTTTCTGGAAGCTTCAGATATGTTTCACATTTGAGGGAAACAGTTGCTTGGCGCTGCTGCAGTTCCCTCGAGTCAATTACTGAGAGATGCTGCGTTGCTCCCACACCAAATCTGTTCCAGTTTTCAGCGAGTGACATCATTTAAAGACACAAAAACAACCTGCTTTTCTCTCTGAGCACCGACGGCTTTAAAGGTTCTTCTTCTACCCTTTTTGTGTACTTTTTCTTAAAACCAAAAGCCAAGAATGATGTTTTCAGTCGTTACAGTAGGTTACTAAATGGGGTCAAATAAAACCAAACGAGCCAGTTTTCTTYTTGTAAAATGACGTGACACACTGGATCAGATTTGTTGGAGTTTACCCTGTCGGTGCTCTTGTTTTGCCTTTTAAATACGTTTTAATCTTGATTACTTCTCTCTGCAACACGTGTTTAATGTTTTACAACCTGCACAACATATTTGTTTTTGCTTTATCTTTTAAATGTGTTGCTTTGACGATGAACTTTACAAACTTTGGTGGAGTCATTTTAGTGCCACATTAAAGTGCCTGTGACGTCAAATTTTTGTAATAATAAGAATGTATTCTTGGAAAGATAACATTGATAAAATATTGCGAAAGAGATTTCACACCGCTGAGATGAACAGTTGTTGAGATATTTGCATGTGAAGTAACAGGAAGTGATGTCAGAGGGGAATGTCTGAACGTGAACAGAGCGTTGTTAATCAGTCAACAACAGTCTGTAGAGAAGAATCTGATGTTTCTTTAGATTATTTTAATCACTATCACAGATGAAGAAGAGCTATAGGTCAAATAATATCGTTTCAATAAAAAAAACAGGAAGTTCTCTTTATCAAAGAATTCCTCTTTGATGTCACTTCCTGTTTCACTTTAGCTGAGCCAAGTTCAAAAGAAAATGTGTCTGTTATGTGACATAACAGGTAAAATCATGTGTATTATCATGCCAAGTTAATTAAATATAAATCTATTTTCTTTGATTATTTTGTATCTCATGGATATGCATGTCACAGGCACTTTAAAGGGATATTTCAGACACTTTGAATTGGGGTTCTGTGTAAAGCTCATTTGTGTATTTATTATCCGTTTGTTTCCCCCCGCTGCAGGAGAGGCTGGTCTTATCAGTGCTGCCACGTTTTGTAGTTTTGGAAATGATCAACGACATGACAAATGTAGAGGACGAACACCTCCAGCATCAGTTCCACAGAATCTACATCCACCGCTACGAGAATGTCAGGTGAGCCGCTTTTATCAGTTTCAAGCCSTTTCTTAAGATTCTCTCAACGTTTCCTGTGATTTTATTTTCACTTCTGTTTYTCTTGAAAATTATCATTACAAAGGTTCAGACCTTCACGTTTCCTCATCTTCATTAATTCATGTAAACTTCATGACTAACCTGGATGAAAAAGTGACATTTCCGTATTTTATTCAGCATTCTTTTCGCAGATGTTAAAGGCTTCACAAACCTCTCCACGACGCTCTCTGCGCAGGAGCTCGTACGAATGTTGAATGAACTCTTTGCTCGTTTCGACCGCCTCGCACACGTAAGTGCACGTGACTGTTTTTTAATCCAACCGTTATTTGTACTGAGTTTGGGACCCAGCTGGGTCCAAGTTTCTATTGTCCCGTTGTTGGACTGAGTTTGTTCTTCTGAATCATTAAATTCACTTTGTTTCTCAACATGATGCTGTTTAGTTTGTTCATGAGGACAGCTGCTTTCATGGTCCTCTCAGTCCATCATATAAAGGTGTCTCAGTGGACAGGGACACTGGTGGACAGAGACACTGTTGGTCAGGAACTCTGGTGGACAGAATCACTGGTGGACAGAGACACTGTTGGTCAGGAACTCTGGTGGACAGAATCACTGGTGGACAGAGACACTGTTGGTCAGGAACTCTGGTGGACAGGGACAC
>NW_013952717.1:410112-412149 GCF_001266775.1 Austrofundulus limnaeus | reverse complement strand
AACTCTGGTGGACAGGGACACTGTTGGTCAGAAACACTGGTGGACAGGGACACTGTTGGTCAGAAACACTGGTGGACAGGGACACTGTTGGTCAGAAACACTGGTGGACAGGGACACTGTTGGTCAGGAACTCTGGTGGACAGGGACACTGGTGCACAGAGACACACTTAGTCAGGAATAGTGTTGGTCAGGAACACTGGTGAACAGGAACACTAGTGAACAGGGACACTGTTAGTCAGAAACACTGGTGGACAGGGACACTGTTGGTCAGGAACTCTGGTGGACAGGGACACTGTTGGTCAGGAACACTGGTGGACAGGGACACTGTTGGTCAGGAACACTGGTGGACAGGGACACTGTTGGTCAGGAACTCTGGTGGACAGGGACACTGTTGGTCAGGAACACTGGTGGACAGGGACACTGTTGGTCAGGAACACTGGTGGACAGGGACACTGTTGGTCAGGAACTCTGGTGGACAGGGACACGGGTGGACAGAGACGCACTTAGTCAGGAACACTGTTGGTCAGGAACACTGGTGGACATGGACACTGGTGGACAGGGACACTGGTGGACAGGGACACTGTTGGTCAGAAACACTGGTGGACAGGGACACTGTTGGTCAGAAACACTGGTGGACAGGGACACTGTTGGTCAAGAAAATTGTTGGTCAAGAACACTGGTGAACAGGGACACTGGTGAACAGAGACACACAGTTAGAAACACTGGTGGACAGAGACACACTTAGTCAGAAACACTGGTGGACGTATGATTCAGGACAGTTTGACCAGCCGATGTTGGACTAAAAGACAAAGATCTTTAAAGACAACCATCTTTTCTTTGTTTTCAGTGTTTTTATATTTCTTTGTGTCTTCTGCTCCCAATCTGATTTGTCCAAGTTTCCTCTTTTCTGAGACTGTTTCTGTTGCTGCTTCTCTTCCAGGAGCATCACTGTCTGCGAATCAAGATCCTGGGAGACTGTTACTACTGCGTGTCCGGTCTACCTGAGCCCAGACCGGACCACGCCCACTGCTGTGTGGAGATGGGACTGAGCATGCTCAAAACCATCAGGTGCACTTCTTCTTCTTCTTCTTCTGTTGTTAAAGAGAACAACTCTGTGCTGAAACGTACCGACCGACTGCTCAGGGGGTTCTGTTTGAAGGAATACCTGGAGGAAATGAAAGTGTTGTTTCCAGGAGAAGACAGGTCCTCTGCCTGGTCACTGTGGGGTTTTTCAGCTCCCGTTGGTCCAGTTTTGATGTGAACCGGTTCTGACGGTGCCAGCAGCAGGTGTCGGCTCCGTCTCGAGCTCGGTTAGAAACAAAATGCTGCTGCTCCTCACCGCTCCGTGCACCAACACGAGGACATGGAGCTGCACTCGGTGTGGTGATAAACCTACGTTTAGTTTTTTTATTAACGCTCATCGCCCAGAGGCAGAAATCCAGGATTTTATTTCCGCTCGTACGCTGAGGTGCAGCTCAGTCCTGCAGTAAACAGAACCAACAAGCAGCTTCACTGCAGCTATCACTGGTTTTTAAAATCTGTTGACATTTCTTTAATTCATTCTGCCTCCTGTAGGACTGCAGAAAAATGCTTCATGCAAGAAACTCTGGTTCAGAAGAACACACAGTGCAGTGAGACGATTACATCTGCATTTTTGTGTCATTTATGTGAGGAAACCTGGCGCTGACGACTGTCTTCAGGCTGATTTATCCTCTGCAAGGCGTGTCAACGTTTGTCATTCTCGCGGCTCAGTGTTTTTGTTCTCACAGGTTCTGTTGCAGGTCTTTTGTCTCGCCGTGGTCTGCAACAAGTATTGTGTGATTTGTCGCAAATTTGTCAGTGTTTATACAAAAAAGCTGCCAGGATTGAATGCATCATCTATACCAGGGGTTCTTAACCTTTTGTTGAACATAAAGAGGCACGAGGTCCAGTCAGACATTACCAATGTATGGATCAAAATGATAATTATTATAAACCTTGGTTTAGTTTTTATTGTATTTACATCATAACTAAACTATCATAACTAACATAACTAAA
>NW_013952717.1:405731-407769 GCF_001266775.1 Austrofundulus limnaeus | reverse complement strand
ATATATACCTGTTCTAAATATTTAAATGACACTGCCTCCACCTTGATCAAGCCCCATGTTTCTTCCAAGATAATATAAAACTTCAGTTTACTAAACAGTGCAGGCCTGAGGGACCAAAACAAACAGCTGCTAAGCAAACCACTGAAATAAAAGCTGTGTTTGGTTTGGTTTACTCACAGTTCCTCCGTTTCAGAAGAAACATGTAAAAAAGATAAAGGCCGGGAGATCATCAGCAGCAGGGCAGAGATGAGGAAGATGATGAAGATCCTGGCGCGACCTCGAAATGAAACGTCCTGAAGGAGACCTCTCAGGACCCAGGCGGGCACTTCCTGGTCTACTGCGTGAATTAATTAATTAATTMTTTTAGTCTTCTCAATTTAATTTATAAAAGGCTTATTTACTTCTCAGCTTAGCTAGCATGTAGCATTAGCAACGAGAGGCGCTAACAAAGCGCTAACTAGCTTTTGTTTAAGTCCGTTAGCATGCTAATATGCTATATTAAACCATAAATATAATAATATACC
The DNA here is from genome assembly GCF_001266775.1 of Austrofundulus limnaeus. Lineage (NCBI taxonomy): Eukaryota > Metazoa > Chordata > Actinopteri > Cyprinodontiformes > Rivulidae > Austrofundulus > Austrofundulus limnaeus. The sequence continues at coordinate 407,245 of NW_013952717.1, read as the reverse complement.
TATATAATAATAATGTAATATATATCAATTAAACTAATGTTAATGCATGCTAATGTGCTATTAACACTGAAGTCCGCTAGCATAAATGTGCTATTAAATCCGCTAGCATGATAATAAAGTCCRCTAGCATGCTAACGCGCTAATTACACTTTTAGCATTCTTTAGTTTAACACTGAAGCAGTACAAMATGTACATACAAAGTCACTTACCTTGTACATACATTGAAAAGTTCTTTACTTCGTTGGTAACTCTGAGTTAATCACAGCATTGGACCAATTTAAGCTAACACCAAGGACTAAACCGTACAACCTCAATAAACTTTATTAACAACGAACTTTATTAACAATGAACTTTATTAACAATGACTTACAAGCATTTATATTAAAATGAACTGTTAAATTAAAGCTTATACTATTGTGACACTTTTAGAGCWCATTAAATAATATCAACAACTATTTCTTAACACAAATAATGAATTGAAAATATTTGTTTTTATTTTTTATTTTAACAAACTTGGTCTTAACCAGCACTGTTTAGACTGAGCTACATTATTCTGTAGGAGAACAGTTTTTCTTTGTATGTTTTTATTTTTGTGTGTGTTTTACCAAGTTTACAGCCTAAACTCAAGTTTATAACCTGATAGCACACCCTGTCAGTCTCATTCGCATGTTTTGGTTTTAACTTTTCCTCCAGATACGTGAGGTCACGTACGAAACACGACATCGACATGCGCATCGGGATCCACTCGGGCTCGGTGCTCTGCGGCGTGCTGGGACTCAGGAAGTGGCAGTTTGACGTCTGGTCCTGGGACGTGGACATCGCCAACAAGCTGGAGTCCGGCGGCATCCCCGGGTGAGGGATTATTCCAGTTTCAGGTGGTTTACGGTCTAATCTTCCTGTTTGGCCCTCAGATCCACGGTGGGATTATTTCGTCTGCCGGCAGTTTTTAAACGTCCTGCCAGCATCTGTTACTGAGCCACGCTGTGACCCCGACCCGTGCTCTTTACTGAAATCTGTTGCGTAACCTCACATCCTCTGCTGCACGCTCAGATCTGGGCTTGTTTGGTTTTTAATGACGTCAGCCCTGAGCTCAGAGTCTCTCACCTGACTGTGCACAGTTTCCTTCACACCTGAGCCGCTCTGTGATTGGCTGCCGTCAGTTTGAAACCACCSCAGAGGCTCTTTGCTTGTTGGAAACCAAACTTTTGTAAAACCGTGTGAGCTGAATGTCCATCCTGGCAGTGATCTACACACTGTAAGATGATCTGACAGGTGTGGTCCAGCCGTCGGTCACTTTTTGTGATTGTTGTGATTTAAAATGTCTGCCACCACCACTGATGAAATGTAACCGATTTTTAAAAGAGAAAAGAAGCTAAAAGTTGGGTTTATCTCCGGCCATTTTTTAAAAATGTATCGCCATTTGTATCATATTTACGACGCAKGATTCTGTGACCTATATTTTATCAATGTGATCAATATTTTCCTCAAAAACCTGTTGTACATAATGTGAGACC
>NW_013952717.1:403531-404882 GCF_001266775.1 Austrofundulus limnaeus | reverse complement strand
TTTTGTTTCTTAATTTAACTTTGTTGTGAGCAAAATGTTACCAAAACAGCCCAGTGGATCAGATTTGATACAAAAAATATCTCATAAACAAAGTGATGTGGCAAAAAAAAAAAAGGATTTTGTTTAATAAAGRCCCAATAAACGTCAGTTCTAAAACATGATAATTTTCTGACTTTTTTTTTAAAGGKTTAGGCTTTAAAGGGTTAAGTTTGAGCATATCKTTCTGGTGTTTCAGGAGAATCCACATCTCCAAAGCAGCGTTGGACTGCCTGAACGGGGACTACGAGGTGGAGGAAGGCCACGGCAAAGACCGCAACGACTTCCTGCGGCGCCACAACATCGAGACGTACCTGATCAGGCAGCCGGAGGAGAGCCTGCTCACGCTGCCGGAGGACATCATGAAGGAGGCGGCCAGCTCGGCCGACCGCCGCTCCAGCAGCGCCACCTTCAACGAGGCCTCGTGGAGCCCCGAGCTGCCCTTCGACAACATCGTGGGGAACCAGAACGTGAGTCCCGTCCGACCGGACGTCCTGACAGCTGGTTCTGCAGCTGAGGGCTCAAACTGTTCCTGTCGGTTCTGCCTCGCTCTGAGTTTGAGTCACATTAATCTGCAGCAGATTGTTTGTTCTGTAAAAACTCTGCTGCAGGAGGACGTTTCCATGGAGCGCATGGGATGTTTGTAGTTGTCCTGCCTGCTTCTTCCTTGTTTTGTCCTTTTTTTGTTTGGTCTTTTTTGGAACAAGGGGATGTCTTTCTGCGTGGAGACGATGTTACCCTGGTAACGGATCATTTTCTGTGTGTGTGTGTGTGTGTGTGTGTGTGTCTCAGAGGATGACGAGCTTCAGATTGTGTGGTCCTTTTCAAACATCCTCCTTTGTTTTTGTCCTCACTCGTCTTTGTTTCCAGAGGCATCATGTCGACATTTTTAGGGCTTGATCTGAGTTTGACTTGAAAGAAAAACTTTTATTGTCTTTATTTTATTCTTTAAGAACAAAATGTTGTTTTCTAAAAACCTTCAGCCACCTTGGACTACTTTACCACAACAGTAATACTTTTTTAAATTAGAGTTTGTAGGTTTTTCTGTTTTAATTTTGGAGTTATTCTGAGCAGAAATAGATTTGTTTTATTAATTTTTTTTAAGTTAATATTTAGTGTTTTCCTGTAAGTCCGGAGGCTCTAGGTCAATTCTTGTCTCTTTGTTTACAGATTTATTTACTTTTAAATGCACTTTCCCCAGCTTGTGTCTCTTTTGGACCCTCTCTGGAGAGGACACTTCAGAAATAAYAATATTTTAGTTTTTCCTGATCAAAAAATCGGGAAAGTAAAAGTACTTTTACACACTCTCTACTAA
>NW_013952717.1:392603-396783 GCF_001266775.1 Austrofundulus limnaeus | reverse complement strand
AACTCTAATATTTTAACATCTCTGATTTGCCAAACTTTTAAACCAATTTTATTTTCCCTTTCATAGTTTTATCTTCAACTGTTTGTAGTTTTAAATGTCTTGGATGTTCATAGAAATGTTTTTACCAGATTTTAGCCAGGATTCTGATGTTTCTGTAGACACCAAACCTGTTTTATGTTTAACTAAAAGGACTTAGAGTGATTAAAGTAGAAAACTGGGGTTTGGGCTTAAGAGATGAATGAACCAATTGGCRGGCTGAACTTGGTAATCCACGGGTTGGATGTGGCCCGCGGGCCGCCAGTTGAAAAGCCCTGCTGTAAACTGTCCCAGTCGGTGAATTTGTCCCTGAGTTGTGTCGATCTTTGTGTCTTTTGTTTACGGCCGTGTCTGGGCGAGTTAACGGCGAACTGTGCCTGGATCCCCTCGGCTGCAGCTGTGCAGCATTTGATGTGACTGCGTGTTTTGATTCAGAGGAATGTTATTTCTGAAAAGTGCCACTTCTTTGTTTTGCGGCACGCTGGAAGCCTGTCAGATCAGCCGTATCACAAAGCACCTCTTTGCATATCAAAGGCTTCTGCGAGGAGCTCTGAAGTGTCTTTTTATGTTTCTGCAGGGAGCTGAAGTTTCCTCTCTGTCCTCTGGGTCGTCCTGCTCTGGTCTGATTCGGTTTTCAGCTCCACTGGATTCAGGTCAAAGTGGAACGTGGGGGTTTGTGTCTGAGTCAGACACAGGCGGCAGGGCAGCTGACGGTTATGAAGCAATAATCTGGAAATGTTAGTCATGTTTGGGGAGTTCTGGAGACAAGTAGAAAGAAAAACAATCCTTACATTGTGACATCTGCAGAAAGACGTGGACAGAATGTAAAATGGAGATAACAGAAACAGTACTGTGTTAGTGTTTATCTTGATTTAAAGAAAGATTTTGACACTACTGATCACAGTATTCTTCTTGGAAAGCTGAATAAATATGTTATTAGAGGACCAGCACTACAGTAGGCATCTAGTTATTTTAAAAACAGGAAACAGTTTGTACAAATAAATGATGTAAGATCTGAACTCTGTAACATCCAGGCACCGATTTCCTTTTGGGAGATCGGAGATCAGCTGATCCTTAGATAAGATCAGTGGAGAAGATTGGCTTCTCTAACTCCACAATGATCTGAAAATCAGCCTCTATCTTTTGCTCTGCTGTGAGCACGACCCAATATCCATAAAACAAGTTTGTATTGTTTCAAGGATATTGTTCAAAGTATTTCGGTGAAATAATATTTGAACATTGAAGTTGTATTGCGACTTTATAACACCTGACAGTGTCAGCTATTTAAAAAATCGGTATCGACCAAAATCAGAATCAGCAGGTCAGACTTTTTAAAGATCAAAGATTGGCAAGAAAACTGGAATCAGCGCACCTCTAATCATATGTGGAGTTCCTCAGGGTTGTGTTCTTGGTCCAAAGTTATTTATTTTAATGTGAATGACTTGGTAAATGTGTTCTATTTGCAGATGATACTACATTTATTGTATGGAACAGATGCTGGTGATGGGACAGAAATACATGGTTTAAAGTTAATAAATTATCATTAAATTTGGATAAAACTAATATGATATTATTCAGTACTAGAAAGAGAGCTATCGATGTTCCATTTAGAGTCGACGCGTTGCGTAGCCTCGTTTATTCGCATCAAACAGTCGAGAGGGAAACTAGATGGGAACAGTCTAGATTCGAATTTTTATTTATTTAATTTTTTGCGAATTTTGAAAAGTTTGATATAAATTCACTCTACAACTGGATGGAAACACGGTTAGGGAGAAAAAGAACACAATGAGCAGCGCTCCATCCTTCAAAAACAAACACTTCTAACGTCTTTAGTGAAAATGAAAGGATGGATCAGAACAGTTCTAATCATTTTAACTCTGCAGAATAATGAAACAGGAAATACTGTGACAGATGGAGCAGTTTGAGTGTTTAAACCTGATGGTGGGTTAAAGTGATCAGCACCTCGTGTCAGTTATAAACCCCTTCATGCAGCAGAGAGAGCATGAGGCTGAACCCTTCTTATCATGAAGTAAGGATGTTACTAAATCCTGAACTCTCCGTCCAYGTGAGGCTGGCATCCAGAGGAGTGGTCTGTCCCGGCCCCCCGGGGCCGTGCAGCTCCCTGTCTTCTGTCCTTTCATGCTTCACTGTGCACCTGTTGGCTCATCACCGCCGCCCGCAGAAAAACCTGGTTACTCAGGTCCTCTGCAGCGACAAACAGGAAATGGCTTCATTTTTCACATTTCATCACAGCTCTGCACAGGAAACATGAAAAAATCAAATAAAAATAGAAGTGAGTTGATGAAAACGTCTGCAGCAAACGATGATGTCAGTCTAAAGGCAGCAGGCGACGTGCGTTCCTTTAATTTGTACTGATGATGCGTGTTTAACAGCAGCTTATTGCGCCGTGTCCTGGTGCGGATCCCGTTCGGCCCCGAGGCCCGGCTGACGTTTATGTAACAGTTTACAAGCCAGGCTTTGAAGAAGGAAGACTTTCTGCAGCGAATTACGCTCCCAGCCTCATAAGTATCAGTTAATCCGTCACATGTGAGACGTTCAGACACGACTGCATCACATCAGGCTGTCAGCAGCACGGCTTCGCTTGGCCTTTTTACCAGCATCGCACGCTCCTGTTCTTTCCAGCATAAAGCTAAAATCAGCTACATTTTATTCACACCGACAGGCTAAAATGATCCAAATCATTCCTAAAAGCTAAAATAAGCAAAGATGTTGCTAAATGTGGAAATTCGAAAGCTGTAACTTGAGGCTAAAATTAGCAAAACCATGACTTGGAGTTAACTGTGACTAAAACTAAAAATGAGATAAATCAAAACTAAATGTTAAAATGAGCAAAAACATAGCTTAAAGCTATAATTAGCAAAGTTGTGACTAAAAGCTAATATTTTTCTTCAAAGCAAATATTACAAAATCCTAAATGAAAGCTTAAATTAACATGTAGCATCAGAGGACTGAAAGAGTAAGTTTGCTGCTGTAGAGTGTTTTTGAAGAAATAAAATACTGTAAGTTTCCGTGTGGAATAGTTTTGTACATAAAAGGTTATTTACAAGACTGTTTGATTCTCAATCAAGCCAAAAGTTTAGATACAAATGGTCAAAATGACTGTTCCCCTTTAATGCTGTGATATCGCATCATCTTCATCCTGAAACTGATTTTCTTTTCAGTCATTATTCAGAATTTAAATTCTTCTGCCTTTTATTTTGAAAGGCTTTTAAGGAACAGTCAGGTCTAGGGGTGTAAGGAAATATCTCGCTGAAATATAGCCAAAATTGCTGTTTAGATTTTAATTTTAGGCTTAAAATGCAAACTATCATGCCAGCAGTTTGTTTTTATGATGTATTTTAGCCTCCAAACACTAGTTGGCAGCAGTCAGTCAGCCATTTGGCTCCTCCACTCCTGAGGAGCCTGACAGTATTTTTATAAGGGTAGGTTTTTTTTTTCATATTTGGACTCCTTTGGGGGGGAAAATGGAACTGTATTGCTATGCTTACAGTATATCAATAAATTGACTTGTTTACAGTATTGGAATATATTGTCGTACTTACAACATGGCAATATATTGCTTTGTTTATTATATCATATTATATCGCCATGTGCACAGTATCATGATAAATTGCCATGCTTAAGTTATTGCGATAAATTGCCTTGCTTCTAGTATCGCAATATATTGCTTTGCTTATAACAAGGGTGTCAAACCTTTTCACCAAGGGCCACTTTCTTGGGGGTGGGGGGTACTCCCCCTGTCAGGCCACATGGGTGTGGCCCTTGAGTTTAACACATGTGGCTTATAACATCACAATATATCGCCATGCTTACAGTATCGTGATAAATTGCCTTGCTTACAGTATCGCGATAAATTGCCTTGTTTACAGTATCGTGATAAATTGCCTTGCTTACAGTATCGTGATAAATTTCCTTGCTTACAACATGGCAATAAATTGCCTTGCTTACAGTATCGCAATAAATTGCCTTGCTTACAGTATCGCGATAAATTGCCTTGCTTACAACATGGCAATAAATTGCCTTGCTTTCAGTATCGTGATAAATTGCCTTGCTTACAACATGGCAATAAATTGCCTTGCTTACAGTATCGCAATAAATTGCCTTGCTTACAGTATCGCGATAA
>NW_013952717.1:388943-391288 GCF_001266775.1 Austrofundulus limnaeus | reverse complement strand
ACATGGCAATAAATTGCCTTGCTTACAGTATCGCAATAAATTGCCTTGCTTACAGTATCGCAATAAATTGCCTTGCTTACAGTATCGCGATAAGTTGCCTTGCTTACAGTATCGCGATAAATTGCCTTGCTTACAACATGGCAATAAATTGCCTTGCTTATAACATGGCAATAAATTGCCTTGCTTACAGTATCGCAATAAATTGCAGTGTTTATAATATCGCAATATATTGCCATGCTTCCGTCACAATATATTGTCTTGTTTACAGTATCACAATATATTGCAACATATCGCAATCATGACTCCTGTATTTTATATGCATTTTATCACCAAGTTCTTGCCAATAACCAGGCCTAATTGGGTCCAGAGGCAACATATTTATCCAAACCTGCATTAAATCATGCCCATACCCTGAACTGAGCATTTATTATGGGATGTTGACGCGAGCAGCAGATCTCTGAGGTGAATGTTGTGTTTGTTCAGATGAATCTTCAGCAGCAGTTGAGGAGTTCTGTCCGTGTGTCTGTCTGCAGTATAACTAGCCTCACGTGTCTCAGATATGTTAATTATTTGACATGCAGGTCTCATGTTTTTATTCAAATGCATGAGATGTTCTGCTGAGTTCACGCTAGGTCTCACTTCACAAAACATTTATTCAGAAGAAGTAAAGGAGCTGTTTGGGTTTTTGTCTCTCTGTTAGCAAAATGTCTCCTGAACCACGGGACGGAAAACTATGAGAACATAATCATTAAATTTTTTGCTTTTGTTCCGATCATTTTAGGAGTAACACATCGGTTTCTAATTCTGTGTTTTCTGTAATAAGAAGATTATTTTAGTTGAAAAACGGTCCTTTGTGTGAACAGGTGAACTGCAGCCTGCAGGTTTAAAACCCGTAAATATAAAAACGTTGATGCTGATGAATCTTTAGACTTTAAATGATCAAACCAAAGTCGTTTATTATCTGCGGTGACGTGGTGGTGAGAGCAGACCTGATGGCTAAGAAAGATCAGAAGACATCAGTTCATAAAGGCGGACACGTCGACGCACGCGAGTGTGAAAATGAAGTTTTAATGATGTCTCTGATTGTGATGGATCTCCTGAGTTAAACCTGATGAGGCGAGGCGTTCAGTTGGTCCAGGAGACAAATTACATTTCTTTACATCTCCATCATCACTTTATGGTTTTAACGGCTGCAGCTCTGCAGCTCTCCGGCCCTCTGAGGGGTCATTTCAGCAAGTCCGCCATGACTCAGCAGAAAAAAAATCATACAAAGCATCTTGGTTTAAACTCCTTGTTCTGATTTTTAGTCAGTTTTTGGTTCCATTTAAGAAAAAGTGATGACCTTCAATTAATATTTTTTCTAGTTGAAAATTTGTAAAATATATTTCATACACATTTTAACTGTTTCATGTTTTCAGATGTTAATTTCTGTCCAACATGTTTTAACCCTGAGCTCTTCACCTCCATCCACAGTTGTGCACATGAATCTCAGCTTTGTTCCAGTGTTTCTGCATAACGAGCAGCTTTTACCACCACTAACATCAGAGCTGCCGGAGAGAATGGGACGTGCATGACTTGCTCTGAGCCGTCTGTCTGATAGCAAACGTTGCATTTTGGTCTTCCCTTTTCTTTCTCTTTTTAAATGTAATTGTTTTTTTTATTTTGTATGTGTGTGTGTAACAAACTGTTTGTCTGTTCTTTTTCATTTGTAACCTGAATGAAACAAAAGGGGGACAAGCAGGTTCATTTTATGTGCATGTGCTTTCCCTCTAGACTCTGGCTGCCCTAACGAGAAATTCGATAAATCTGCTTCCAAACCATCTTGCACAAGCTTTGCATGTCCACTCTGGTCCTGAGGAAATTAACAAGCGAATAGAGAGTGCCATCGACTTACGGAGTGGCGATAAGTTGAGAAGAGAGCATATCAAGCCTTTCTCACTGATGTTTAAAGACTCCAGCCTGGAAGAGAAGGTAGCTGGGGWTTTAGACAGACAACTGTTTGATTTTCTTTTTTCTCTCTCCCTCCTTATACCTTTTTCAACGACTCCCAGAAGCAAAACAATGACAATCATTTTTTTTTATTCTTTCATGAGTAAGCTAAAGGCACTTAAGAATAAAAAAGTGCCTTCAACCATTTTTACACAAGTCGTTAAAAAATTAGTCTCAAATAATTTTCCTGAGGATGGTTGTAAAACTTTGTGTGCAGGATATGGAATCTTAAATCTTACAACAACTACAACAGCTGCACACTCGTTAACAACAACTACAACAGCTCCACGCTTGTTCACAACAACTACAACAGCTCCACACTCGTTAACAACAACAACAGCTCCACACTCGTTAAC
>NW_013952717.1:386789-387542 GCF_001266775.1 Austrofundulus limnaeus | reverse complement strand
ACAACAACTACAACAGCTCCACGCTTGTTCACAACAACTACAACAGCTCCACACTCGTTAACAACAACAACAGCTCCACACTCGTTAACAACAACTACAACAGCTCCACACTTGTTAACAACTACAACAGCTGCACACTCGTTAACAACAACTACAACAGCTGCACACTCGTTAACAACAACTACAACAGCTGCACACTCGTTAACAACAACTACAACAGCTCCACGCTTGTTCACAACAACTACAACAGCTCCACACTCGTTGACAACAACTACAACAGCTCCACGCTCGTTATTAACAACTACAACAGCTCCACACTTGTTAACAACAACTACAACAGCTCCACACTCGTTAACAACAACAGCTGCACACTTGTTAACAACAACTACAACAGCTCCACACTCGTTAACAACAACTACAACAGCTCCACACTCATTAACAACAACAACAGCTCCACACTTGTTAACAACAACTACAACAGCTGCACACTCATTAACAACAACTACAACAGCTGCACACTCGTTAACAACAACTACAACAGCTCCACGCTTGTTCACAACAACTACAACAGCTCCACACTCGTTAACAACAACAACAGCTCCACACTCGTTAACAACAACTACAACAGCTCCACACTCGTTAACAACAACTACAACAGCTCCATGCTCATTAACAATAACTGCAACAGCTCCACACTCGTTAACAACAACTACAACAGCTCTACACTCGTTAACAACAACAGCTCCACACTCG
>NW_013952717.1:383968-385649 GCF_001266775.1 Austrofundulus limnaeus | reverse complement strand
CAACAGCTCCACACTCGTTAACATCAACAACAACAGCTCCACACTCGTTAACAACAACAGCTCCACACTCGTTAACAACAACAACAACAGCTCCACACTCGTTAACAACAACTACAACAGCTCCATGCTCGTTAACAACAACAACAGCTCCACACTCGTTAACAACAACTACAACAGCTCCATGCTCGTTAACAACACTACAACAGCTCCACACTCATTAACAACAACAACAACAGCTCCACACTCGTTAACAACAACAACAACAGCTCCATGCTCGTTAACAACAGCTTCATGCTTGTTAACAGCCAATGTCACAACACCTTGAAATACAGGCTTTAAGGTTAAATAGGTTTGTCCTAAAAATGATCATAAATTGTTTGTTTTACGTAATAAACTTTAAATAAATAAACTTTGAACTACAGCTTTGGCACACTTCAGACTTCATATATAAACATAAATTGGCTGGTAAAATCACAAACTAACAGTTTTTTCCTAATGTTTGAGTGATCAGTGTATTTATTATCCATATTAAATAGTTAATTACGACTCGTGTCATTTTAAAACATAAAAACATCCGTTTTGTTTCAATTTTTAGACGTAGCTGATTTGTTTTGCCTAAAGTGCAGCGCCCCCTTCAGTTTACTCATGATGACCAAAGTCCGTCCCACAGATCTGTCAGGGTTTTTCAGCTTTGTGGACGATTTAAACTTAAAAAAAATTTTTTTGTTAATTTGAGCACACTGCATTCACTGAAGAAACAAACAAAAATATTTATATTGTTATTTTTATCTAAATAAGAGCCTTCACATCCTAAAATATTCAACTTTAAGAGTTTGTTGAAGCTTACAGTTCAGTTTAAGAAGATGAGAAATAATTTTTAAACATTTTAAATAAGAAAACTTGGAGCAAATCACTAAGTTAATCTGATTTAGAACTATTAATTATTAAATATGATCATTATTAAGATAAATAATACAAAATAGTTTTATTTCCATCTCCATAGCATTTAAATAATTGATTAACTAAAGTTGTTTTATGATAATGAGAGTTAAAGATAAAACCATGAGGTGACAAACATTTCGGTTTTTCCTTTCTTTGCTGAATGCAGTGACTTTTTGATTTTTGCTCATTTTTCATTTTACTCCATATTTGTGTTTTCCCTTGAGTTTAACCATCATTATAAAACTCTTTTCTAAGACCCCTGTTTATATTTATTCCTCTTCTTTACCTTTACACCTCCTCAGTTAATGTGCAGTGATCTGGTGTTGGCCTTCATCTTTTATTTTTCCTTTTTTTTTTGCCAAACTTGTGACCAAAGTTAAAGCATCCTCTTGCTAATTTCCCAGCACCCTTTGAGAAAGAGACAGCGAGGTCGGGGCAGCGGGTGTCAGACGGGGCGGAAAGTTTGAAACTGCTCTCAGTTTCTGGAGTTTCAATGTTTCGAGAGCAAACAGCTACTAGCTTAGTTAGCTTAGCTTAGCTAGCTGACGTGGAAGAGCTAGCAAAATTTTTCCCCTTTTTTTAAAATAAAATATCTGTAAAATCAGAACGATATTTGTATTTATGACCCCTAAAAATAAAAAAGTCATAGCGTTTCTCGTTAACTAGCACCATGCTAACTGATTAGTACTCTCTAACTGATTAGCACTCTCTAACTGATTAGTACTCTCTAACTGATTAG
>NW_013952717.1:379040-382261 GCF_001266775.1 Austrofundulus limnaeus | reverse complement strand
ACTGATTAGTACTCTCTAACTGATTAGCACTCTCTAACTGATTAGTACTCTCTAACTCTAATTGACGTGTTTTTATATAAATTGGTAATGTTGTTATTTAAATAAAAACGTTTTGTTTTTAGTTGTTTTTTTAAGTTTAGCTTCACTACTTATTTTTTCTCAGCACTCTCTGTCGGTGTCTCAGCTAACCTGTAGCTAAATGCTAACAGCTAGCTTTGTGCTTGTCGGCTTCTACACCTTCCCCAGGACCCCCCGGCTAACCCACCAGCTCCTGTCTCTCTCTAACGCTTGTGGTTGAACCGTGGCATGCGTCTGTGGCGGTGCATCCGTGTGTTTGGTGCGTTTCGATCTGTTCGGTCCTCAGCGTTTGTCTGAAAACCTGTCTCTCCGTCTTCCCCTCACCTGCTCTGCCTCCTCTCTTCCTCTCTCCTTGTGGTCTTCTTCCTGTCTCACAGTACTCACAGATGAGGGACGAGGTGTTCAAGTCCAACCTGGTTTGCGCCTTCATTGTGCTCATCTTCATCACCACCATTCAAAGCCTGCTTCCCTCTGCCAGGTAAGGGAAAGGAGCCTCACGGGCGTGCAGGTGACCCTAATGAATCCGCACACAAACAGTTTTTATTTCATGCTTCGCTGTCTTTCATCCACATTTCAGCATTGTTGTAAAAACCAGACGCTGCGACACGGTTATTGATTATTTTACACACCCAAAAGAAACTCTCCTGCACCCTCACCAAGCTCTATGTTCCCTTGACGCTACGCCCACAGTCACGCTGCACCCAGGATAGAAACCCCCCCCCACGCCGCTGCCTGTACCAGGGTGTTTCAGTCCAGCTCCACCGTCAAACCTGTGGTGCAGCGTCGAGAAGCTTCTTCTCAAACTCCTCCAGTTGTTGGGTGAAGAGCCGAGCTCAGCCAGGTGTTCAGTTGACCTCATTAGGGATGGGTACTTTTGACAAAATCAATCGATTTTGTACCAGTATCCGGTACCTGGGAATCGTACCTGTACTCAACGGTACCAGTTTTCGGTACTTCGTGTGTGTTGTTTTTTTTAATGATAAACTTATTTTTTTATTTAACATATTTCTCAATATATAAAATGTAACAAATATCAAGACAACATCCAACTCTTTGTATTGTGACATCAGTTGTTTAATTCCTTTAAAGTGAAAACTGTTGAAAACAACAAGACTGTTTTGTCTTATTACACAAATTAAAATCCAGCTCCACGTGTTTCTATTGATGTCATTTCCCCGCTAAGATGGAGGTCCATGGAAGGCAAATAAATTTAAATCAAATAAGCAAAAGAGGATGCAGTTAAAATAAATAAAAGGTATTCAAGCTACGTTTTGAGCATCCAAAACGCGCCCAACACTTCAAGTTGGCTGCTTGTGCATCTGCTGGTCTCTGTTTAATGCTGGATGAAATAAAGAAAGTGGCGGTACTTTATTTACTTTGAGCAAGCGAACATCGTGTTCACAAGATAATTAATCCAGCAGATAATTCAGAGGTGGTCTGTTCGACGAGTTTAGGAGCTGCGAGGCTTTCAGGCTACGTTCAGACTGAACTCTGTTTACCGAAGCAGCAGCTGCTGACATCATTACGCTCTTACACGATGCTGCGTTCAGGACAAGCATGGAAAACTCACCATTCTTACACCGGTACGGTCGCAATGATGGGTTTAGGTACTGAAACATGGTACTGTTTGATGTTATGTGAGTAGGTACTCGGTAGTACTGACAGAATTTGGTCTGTACTTATAAAAGTATGAATTTCGGTACCCATCCCTAGATGTCGCAGAAGTTTCCTGATGCTCAAAACGGTTTGTGACCTGTAACGCTCTCAACGGGGAGCCCCATGGGTTCTTTGTGTCCGCCTGAAGAKCCTGAAGAACCATCCATGTTCTGCTGATGGTTTTAACGCGTTTTATTTTTATTAATCGTGAAGCTCTGTGAGTTTGCGGGGACAAGATTGTGACAGATCCTGCTAAAGGAGGACACGTATAAAGTTTAAAAACCAGCCAAACTTTAACTACAAGCTTCAAACTGCACAAAATGAGAATCTWTCAGCAACTTTCCTACAAAATGGAAATGTTTGAGTGAACCTGTATTTATGTTCTGTACAGTATTTCTATATGTAACCAATTAAGGTCTTTACCAGGAAAAAAGGTTGTTTTTTAATTACTTTATTTTGCTTTTTCCCCCAACTCTTTTCTTCATTTCAGTTCTGCAAACCTGCTCAAAAAAAGCTAAAAAGTTTAAAATAGAATGTTTTACATTTAAATTAAAAATCCGGGCCTTTGTTCTGATTCTGCGTCTCTCGTCTTGTTTTACGCAGGATGGTCACCATGGTGATCCAGTTTTCGGTCCTCATCGTCCTCCACTCCTGCCTGGTCCTCGTCACGACGGCAGAGGATTATAAATGTCTGCCTCTGGTCCTGAGGAAGGCCTGCTGCTGGATAAACGAGACGTACGCGGCGCGGAACGTCATCATCTTCGTCTCCATTCTTATCAACTTCCTGGCAGCCATGATCAATATCGTAAGTGTTTTTATTTTATTCGTACGGCCTATGACACGCAAACTGCTTCAGATCGCGTGAAATAAAACATCAAACTTGTTTTAAATTTTTAATTATAAGCCGTGTTTCCATTGTTTTTTATGCGCATTTTGAAATGTTGCATTAAACTGCAAAAATTTGCAAAAACTTCCTTAATTACGCAAAAAAGTTTTTGCGCTAGCCTTTTGGTTTTTCAGACACGTTAATGGAAACACATTTTCTGAATATGTTCTTACGTAGCGAACATTCACCTCGATCTGCTGTTCCTGCTGTCCAATAAATGTAGCAGCTGCAGCTGGCCCCTCCTCCAGGAAGACGCAGACAGGAGGAGGGGCCAGCAGCTGGCCCCTCCTCCTGTCTGCGTCTTCCTGGAGATTCCCGTAATGTGAGGAGAATTACATTTCTCTCTCTACGTCTCCAGACAGCAGTACTAGTTGATATAACTTTCCTGATCGTAGCAACACGTTCCTGATAACTTCTTTCCATCGTCCTGAGACGTGTCCCTGTGAGTTTACTTCCTGTTTACTACTTTCTGTTTGCTGCAGCCATGCGTAATGTCACCGTCTGCGTATCCTGGTTGATTCGCTCCAAGCCAGTTGATGGAAACACGTCTGATGCACGGAGCCATTTTATTTACACACAAAGCATTCTGGGTAAATGATGA
>NW_013952717.1:371694-378515 GCF_001266775.1 Austrofundulus limnaeus | reverse complement strand
TGTGTGTGTGTGTGTGTTTATCAAATAAAGTCTAATGTTACAACTAATTGTGGATCCTTTTAAAAATTACATCAGTAGCTGTGTTTTCATTGCAAATATGCGCAAAACTTTGTCGATTTTCTGTTAATGTTGAAAAAACACAGTTTCGCAACTGCAGTGTTTCCATTAAGTAAGAAATACCAATAAAAATCACACCTGAATATTTTTTTTTCTCGCGTTAAGTCTTAGATGACAAACAAACAAGGATGCTGGCATTTTATTTGAAGTAGTTTGATTGACGAGCTGTTATCTCATCAATCAGGTTTACTTTATTCCTTTAAACTCAGCCTGTTTAAGGAGTTTTAATTCTCCATAACTGCTCCTGTAACGAGACACAAACAGCAGCTGAGCATCGAGGTGTAAACATGTTCTATTAAAGTGTTGAAAAGTGTTTATTTTGAGTGGGGCGTGAACTCTAGCTCCGTGTTTTTTTAACCAAGAGAAGTTCTGTTAACAGGGTTTGGGTCAGTTTTCTGCTGATTCAGCATGGCTTTACCATGACGCAGCAACAATAACCCACACTGTTGGTCTCCCCCCAGCTGTGGTGTGACTTCGATAAGTCCAACACCTTCAGGAACCAGACGTACAACGAGTCCGCCTCCATCCCAGACATCTGCTTCTACCCAGAGGTACCAACTAAATGAGGTGTCTGAGATCTGCAGTCAGGTCCATCTGTTGTCTTTTTGTTTTTTCACTTCTGACACAGTGGCAAAACCATGAATTAAACATCCTGACAGCTGCTCGCGCCCAGAGGGAGGTCCCGCCTTGGACACCGGCGGAGAGTCACGTGGAAAAAAAATAAAATAAAATATCTACAATAAGTTATTTTGCTCACACAACGTGCAGCTGATTGATGGAGTCAATAAGACGCTCCGAGCTCGGGCTGAGCCATGTACGCTCACATACATCAAACTTATTTCCTCCTGAGGTACTAAAAATCCTCTGTGTGCAAATAAAACCTGTTTGGTCATTTTTTTTTAGCTGCCCTATAACCAGAAAAAAACAAAAACCAGAGGCCGGGGCGCGGCGGATTGTCGTTTATTAGATTTAATACTYCTTAAGTGTGAAATCCTTACAAATAACTGTCAGGTTATTTTATTAGTGTTTAACGTGCGATCATGTCTTCTGTGGCCGGAGGAGGCTCAGTGGTCAGGGAAGCTGTTTCTGTTTGAGCCCAGATTAATAATGAAAAGCTGCAGTGTTCGTTTTGTTCATTTCTGCTGCACTTTATAAAATAAAACTCTTCTGATTTCCTGAAGACCCTGAAAAAGMGAATTTCTGTAATAACTTCTTAGAAAACCCTTCACTCAAAAAACAAGCAGTTAGTTAATATTCAGATCGTCTACACTGGCTGAGTCTCAATTCATGGGCTGCAGCCCACGTTGGCCTACTTGGGGGCGGAGCCTGAGGGGTGGTCAGGGTGGCACTTCCCACCAAATGATTGGCAAGTGGGTGGGGTTTGCATGTGGCAGTTTAAAGCTGGGCATACGATAAGAAACATGTTTTGCTAGCTGTCGTGGGGATTTCTCTCGGCTAACACCAAACCAAACTTCAGCTCAGAATTTCTAAAAGTGGCCGAGTTTTAGCCATTTGAAACTAGCTTTGGCAGCCATCTTTTTATTGGAAATCAGATTTTGTAAATAGTAAGTAAGTAAAGTTTTATTTATATGGCGCCTTTCACAGAAATAAACTCACAAGGTGCTGTACATTCAGGGAAAGGGGGGAGTTAAGACACACCCATTCAAGAAGACATACAAGACAAACATGGGGAACAGGTGAATGATTGTTTCTTGGCTACTACTATGCTAATTTTCAGCTATGTGTGTTTAAAAATGGCTAAATTATAGTCCTTTGGGAAATTAGCATTAGCATTAACGGTTATCTTAGTTGGAACTAAGAATCTTTTTTTTATCATTCCTTTCTACACCACGTACAACATTTCAGCTCAATATTTCTTTAACGGGATAAATTTGAGCCATTTGAAGTTAGCTGTGGTGGCCATCTTGGATTTTGAAATCCAGAAGTTTTATTTAGTTGTGTGCCCCCCCCCCCCCCAAAAAATACAACCTTGGCCACCCCTAGCTCCGCCCCTGCGCCTGCTCAAGCGGCCGAAAGAACCCTGAAAACAATGGCGGCCGACGGAATCCCAGAATTCATTTCTCCGTCAGTGAATTAAACAGAACAAACACGACAATTATTATTATTTTCTTTATTTACAGTGGAGTTTATTAATTAATTAATTAATTAATTTATTTATTGATTTATTTTTTAATGACAGAGTTTGGAATTTTATCACGGACCGAAAAATGTAAGTTCAACAACTTAGCTGAAGAAAGTTTTGTACTTATTGGAGCTAAACAAAAATTATTAATGCTTTTTTATTGATTTGTAACATTTTTTTTATTAAAACTGAATTTTAAGTTATACCTTAAGACACAACAGAAGCGATGTGATATAAAACATATTATGGTGGTCAGGCTAACGTCTTCTGTAGACCGGACCGTCTCATTTCACAGAGCGACCTGCGGTCCACGTCGACCGCGGTCTGCAGCCCACGACTCGAGACACAGACAGTTTGTGGTCCTGAAGACATGCTCTCCTGTGTTCAGATAAAACCTCTGCAGCAGTTTGTTCAACCCGCTCCCGTACCTGATTTTAACCACAGGTTTGTATATTTTCCAGTATTTTGTATTCACAGGCGTGCTGGCGATGGTCACGTGCGCCGTCTTCCTGCGGCTGAACTCGGTGCTGAAGCTGGCCGTGCTGCTGGTGATGATCGCCATCTACTCCCTGCTGACCGAGGCCTTCTACACCTCGCTGTTCGTCCGCTACGACACCGTGCACCACAACACCGAGTGAGTCCGAGCGCTGCTGCAGCGCCTCGAGCCCGAGAAATCTCTTTAGTGACAAATACAATTGATCATTTATCACATCTATGACTTCAGATCAAACTGTTGTCTTTAATAAAACATGAGTTTAGATTCTGCAGGTGGACAATCAGCTAAAAACCAACAAACTTTGTTTCGTCAGGAACTTCCTGGGAACCAAAGAGACGTCGTTGCTCCTGATGGCCATGTTTCTCCTCGCCGTCTTTTACCACGGCCAGCAGGTGAGACGGCCTCTGTTGGTCTTTTTGGGTCCCGGGGCAAAACGCAGACCTGGGACCCCCTGCTGGGAGATTATTGTTACTTATTGCTGCAGATGTTTCAGAATATGTCGTTAAACAAATGGTGTTTTTACAGAGTATTGATGTATTTAGAGATGGTTACTGATTCTTGTTTGAACCTGGGGGTGATTACATTAAAAAATTGGATTTATTGTGGAATTAAGTCATTTTATGGATGTAATTTAATGAACCTGAGAGCTCACAGCATATAATCTGAGCATATAATCTGAGCATAACTCCACATGAGATCAAATTTAAGGTTAATTTTGAGTTTTTAAGGCTTCAACTCAGCAGAAACTGTTCTTAAAACAAAGCTTCACCTTTATTTTCTGACTCTGTTTTAAGAAAAAAAGTTATTTTTTCCAGCTGATCGTTACCTTCGGTACCTTTTTAAAGCACGTTTATCGACAAAAAAAAGAACAAAGACTCAAACTTTGTTCCTGTTTGTTGAAGAGATGAGAAATAAAAGAAATTAACTGAGATAATTAAAAGTTTTATTTTAGAAAAAGCTAAAAGAACTGAAACAGCTAACTGATGATTTAATTTGTGCTTTTATGAAACAAGCAGCAGCTTTTTTACTCTCGAACATATAAGATATTCAGCAGTACAAATTTAAATTTGATCTGAACCTGTGTTAAAGAGGAACATCAGGTCCTTTGTTCTGCAG
This sequence comes from Austrofundulus limnaeus, assembly GCF_001266775.1. Taxonomy (NCBI): domain Eukaryota; kingdom Metazoa; phylum Chordata; class Actinopteri; order Cyprinodontiformes; family Rivulidae; genus Austrofundulus; species Austrofundulus limnaeus. The sequence goes on along the minus strand of NW_013952717.1, from coordinate 374,643 downwards.
GATCTTATATCAGCCAGCAGAACTTAGCAGAAAGTAAACTTGAAGTTCATTTTAATAGGTATACTTCAGTAAAAGTTTAATTATATCACGTATACTAGGCACTATGTACTTGTAGTATACTTATTTAGTATTTGTTCATACTAAATTTGGATTCTGTTTAGTTTATAAAAAGTATACTTTAAGTATACTGTTATGTATTTTTAAAATTACCAAAAAGAAGTATACTTTCGGTACACATCATTAAGTAAACTAAAGTGTATAAAAGTGTATTTCCCTACATGTGCTTCTATTTACCATGTACACTGATATAAGTATACTAGCAGTTTACTAAAAAGTACTTCTAGGACTACTACTACGACTACTTTATTTATAAAGCCCTTTAAAACAACCACAGCTGCAACAAAGTGCTGTACATATATAAAATCAAAACATGAAAACACAAAACAAAGATTAAAAACACTAAAACCAATTAAAAAAACTAATTAGACTAAATACACAATTATACTGAAAGTAATCTTCTAAGTATACTTTTAGTTTAATCTTGAAAAATGCTATGAATGAACCAGTCTGTGTGAAAATGTACTTTAAGTGTACTACTAAAGTTTATCTTGGTTAAAAGTTTAAGCATTAGTATATACTAAGTATACTTTTAGTACAAGCCAAATAAATGTAAGACAGGGCTATTCAACTAAATTACTACATCCAACAATTAAAGTCATTATTTAAATAAACCAAGTATTACAAAGATATGTTACCTTTGAATTAGTTTATTTTGCTGCATTTAATCATGGATTCAACATACAGAACATAAAATAAAAGTGTCATGGTCTGTGTGTATTTTCTTTAACTTTCTTGTGTTTTCAATGTTCCCCTGTGTTGCTCCGCCCTACAGCCCCGCCCACACACACCTGGTCCCTCTTGTGTCTCCCCAGGTGTTTCTGATTGTCTCTGAATTTGTTTGTCTTTATATTTGGTGTGTTGTCCTCAGTCTGTTTCTGTTCATTGTGCTGTTTACACAGCCAGTGTGGTGTTCTCTGTGTTCCTGTTCCTCTGAGAGTTTTTGAGCTGCCCTGCCAGCCTTTTTATTTTATTAATAAATCTTTTGTTAAACTTTGGATTTTTGCCTGCGCCCTGGATTTTTCCTGCCCGCACCTCACAAAAAGTAGTGATAATTAAACAAAAACAACACTCAGCTCTTTGGACTTGAGATGAATGAACCAACTGGTGGGCTGAACTTTGGTCACTCACTCGTGGGCCGCCAGTTGAATAGCCCTGGCCTAAGATAAACTTGGTTAAGTGTATCTCAGATAAGCACATAAAAAGTAAACTGGAAGTATGCTCTTTTATTTTTATTTATTTTTAGTTTAAAATGAGTATACTTAAAGGATACTTGCATATAGTACTTTTTGCTYAGGACAAAACTTCACGTTCAGCAACTTTAAAAGGTAAATTTCCCTCTTTAAGCCCTAAGAAAAGATTCAACTTGTTKATAAACTTAGTTTTAGTTTCATACTGAACTTCCTGTGCTGCACAGTTGCTGTTGTTCCTGAATTAAACCCGGTCAGAACTCGGTTTCAGACCAGCACGTCGCGCTTCGATTAAACAGGAGAGGAAAGAAAAGTTCAATCACTGCAGAAAGGAGCAGATTTGCTCAGCCGGTAAATTAAAACGAGCACGAAGTCGTCTAACGTACTGTTTAATTAAACGTTTTGACGTCACGTTATTGATGATTTAATCAGTTTTCGACTTGAGTAAAGTCAGAGGCCTCATTCATCAGGTCTGTTTCTGCTGCAGGAAGATGTTTAACATGTTAGCCTGCAGAACACAGAGACCACCTGAACCCCGGGTCTTTAGGTCCATTCTCTCATGTAGATCTAAGAACCAGCTGTGACAGTAACAGGTAAAAAAGAGTGAATGTGCAGATTTGAGATAAACTTAATGACAAAAGGAGATGATTCTTCTGAAAGTACAAAGCCGAACTCCGAGCAGCCGATTTGTTTAGCCGTGGCTACGTTTTTCAGCCGTTTTTATCCAGATGGGAGTCAGGGTCGGCAGCCTGAAGGAAACTGCAATCACTCTGCTGCTTTTATGCTCTCTCTATGGCAACCTTTGATGGCGGAGTTCAGCGGCTCCCAGCCGGATGGAGATGGTGGGGAGACAGATGTAATTGAAGGTCTTTTGTAGCCTCATGAAAGCAGCCGTATTTGAAGTCATCCGGTGGCGTACGGTATTGATTTTCTCTGGGTCAATTCGACCACTTGTTTGGCGAGGTAGAGACAAAGGCAGCTCGCGGCGGGAGCCCTTTAACACTCACAGCTCTCCAACATGTTGGAGTGAGACGCATCAGAACACCCAGACCAGAGAAAAGACACTGTGTGCTCTTAGCAGCAAGGTTCAGCCACAGCTTTATTTTTAGAGCTAATGATTTAATGAAGCTCTGAACACTGTCACCTGACTTATTGTTACCAGTCTTCTGTTTGTCTGGTTAACTTGTGAATTCAGTGAGTGTCAGCTCTCTTATCAGGAACTGTAGGTTCAACTTTGTTTGTTTCAGATAATATTTTACTTTGTTGTTTTTAGCAACATTCTGTTTCCTCCTGAGGGTGTCTCAAGCCTCTTTTAGGATCAGTTAAGGTTCCAGCCCTCCACTTAGGATCATCTTTCACTTATACTGTTAGTGATCGGTGGCAATCATAGGTGATCATGGACGACTGTTGGCTACTATTGGCCATGGTTGGTGACTAGTTGGTCATCATTGACTGTTAAAGATCATTGGCGACTATTATGGTGCGTTCACATCGAACGCGATTTCAGCTTCAAAATCGCAGCCAACGCTGAAGTTTGAAGCTTGTGCACTTTGAGGTCAGACGCAGGACAGGCTCTGTTTAATGTCGGACGAGGAAGTGGCTTTGCTTTATTTACAGAGAGCAAGAGCGTGTCACGTTCATC
>NW_013952717.1:364566-370094 GCF_001266775.1 Austrofundulus limnaeus | reverse complement strand
GTGATCATTGATGACTGTTGGTGACTAGTTGGTGATCATTGACGACTGTTGGTGACTAGCTGGTGATCATTGATGACTGTTGGTAACTAGTTGGTGATCATTGACGACTGTTGGTGACTAGTTGGTGATCATTGACGACTGTTGGTGACTAGTTGGTGATTGCTGGTGACTAATTGGCTACTAGTTGATGACTGTTGTTTACTATTGGCTTCTGTTGGTGACTAGTTGGCAAATGTTATTCATGAATTAATCTCCAAAATATCTTGAGATGTTTGCCGGAATTCTCAATTTCTTTTCCTGAGCTGCAGAGGCTTGTAGTCTTGTCGCTTGGATTTTACATCTGATTAGGAGCTGTTCTTATGACAGTAAACATTTCAGTCTTCAGCCCTGAGTGTCCAGATCTTACTAAAAATCGTTATCCAGAACTCATCCAAATCTACTTATCTTCAGTTTAAGATGTACTTTGATAGATTAAATCATAAACAAGTCTCTGTTGTATGCTAGAAGGAGAACAACAGCTTTAGATAAAGTTTGTTTCTCTGATGAAGGGCTGTTGCTGCTACAATCTGTACAGGTTTCTGTGATGATTGTAGCTTCAGTCCAATAGATATCAGAAACTCAGACTCATTACTCTAAGCAGAAGTTTAAGGAAGCCTCAGTTGAACGTTGAAGAATAATAGCTTCCTATCCTTTGTTTCTGAAAACTCACTGTCCTTTCTGGGGAGAAAAAAAGGTGTTAAAACTTTAGTTAGTGCCTCTTTCACAAGAAATGTAGGTGATTTGATCGTGATGTGACGAAGAGCCAATTAGAGCGGAGAAAAGGAAAAGGACTGTTTCTCTTCTTTTATCTTACTTCACAACCTGCTTCATTACCACCGTCTCACTCCTTTTCTCTGCTCGTTAAACATGTAGCTTATGATGTCTGGACAGAAAAAAAAACACAAAGCTTTGTCACACATTTCTGTGCTGCTCCGAGCACAGATTTTATCACTTCTTTGATCAAATAAGACTCCACTTTATTTCCTGGTCACGGGGAAATTGTTCCACCACTTTTACTCTCGTGCAGAAATCCCACACATGGCTCTTATATGATCCAAACATCAGTTTATTGGTGTTTGCAGGTCTGTTTTACAGTTTTGTGGCTCAGAGGCCAAACAGTACMGTAATTAAAATGAAACAAATTCTTTATTGCCTCGTAAATTAAGTCCTCAAGATAATAAATCTGAACRCTAGTCCACAAAGGAGGGTTTATTTTTGAACTGTAGCAGAGGAATCACCCTCAGCTTCCTGTGAGCTTCACCAGGCTCTCCCGTCCACTAATGGATGGACGGAGAACTGTTTGATGCTCTGTTTACGAGCCTCCAGAGTATTTTATGAATCAGCTCTCTCCTAATAATAGTTAGTAAAAATAAACCGTCTGATTAGCTCCAAAAACGATCTCCTGGCTTCTGAAAGGAGGTGAAGTTCTGGCTCCCGTTTCCTGTTAATCAGAGCTMCCTGGACGAGAAGTCAACAGATCTGGGCGAAGAGTCGTCTTGAAACCTCCTGGTGGAGGAGCACAGATGGTTGTGACCAGATGGGAGTGGGTTTTAATAACAGGGTGWATATTTTAGTCTTGTTTGCCTGAAACTTTAATGTGCGCACTCTGGTGAAGAGACAACTGTTGGCCACTCGAGGTGGAAGGGGCTGGAACCAGCAAAGCAGAAGAGATTAGAAATGAGCCGAAGCCTGGGTGTACCTGCCAGGAGAACATCTGTGCTTCTGACAGATGAGACGGCTTCACGTTCAGCCTGTCTTCTGTCTCTGTTCCCTCTCTGAGTACAACCAGTTTTATTACTGCAGCCACAGGGTCACCAGCCTCTGCAGCTTTTATTTTGTGGCTGGAAAGCAGAAAAGTTGCAGTGTTACCAGCGAAAATTGCTAGAAGTCAGTAAARGACATCATCGCATAATTGGTTGTTTGTTTGAGCGTGATGAACGGTGGTGGTTGTTGGTTGGAGGCAAGCTGAGGATAAATACTGAATGGGAAAAAGGAAGRGAAACATAAATCTGAATATACAAATAAATATCAATACCAAGAAGTTAAAACATGGTACTAAAGCTAAACAGGAATACCTTCTATACTCGTTTTAATGTCACAATTCCAATCATCATCCTTAATCTGGGCTGGAATCTTGCAAAAATAACACAAAAATACACTAAAAGACTAATTTTATACAAAAATAAATCTATTTTTCCATCCTGCCATGGGTCTGTGTTAAAGCTTGGAGTGAAAAATCATCCAGGCCACCAGAAAACGCCTCTGTTTGTTGATGATTCAGTTTGGTTGGACGTGTGGTGGAAGACTCGGCAGAGACTCAAATACAAATCAATTCAGATTCTGACCATCTGTTTTACTAAACAGCAGGGATCTGAAGCAGGTGGACCAGCAGCGAGGCTAACTTCATGTTTGAATGTGWTCCAGAAACAAATCAAAGGTTTTGGCAAAGAAAAAGAAAAAAGAAAAAGCTAAATGAGAGTAAGATGAAGTCTAACTTGGCTGATTGATGAAGAAACCTCATGACATCATCCAGGAACAACCTGGGGTGGAAGGAATAAAGATTAAAGAGAGATTCAGGTTAGACTGAGTTWACACATCAGGGCTGCGCTCTAATTATGACCTGGTATGAGGGACAAAATTAAGACTATTGTGCAACCAGCGGTTACTACATCCTTGTAGCAGGAGACTACATCTATTGATCTGATTAACGATAGGCCAGCACCGCTAACTGAGCAGCTGGCCCCGGTAACTGAGAGGCCAGTGGTGGAAAATGAGAAGGAGGCTGTTCATTTGTGTTAGCATTGGAGAGGCTAGCAACTAGCACGGATAAGCTGGCATTAGCATTGAAGAGGCTAGCAACTAGCATGGATAGGCTGGCGTTGGCAAAGGAGAGGCTAGCGACTAGCATGGATAGGCTGGCATTAGCATTGGAGAGGCTAGCGACTAGCATGGATAAGCTGGTGTTAGCGTTGGAGAGGCTAGCAACTAGTATGTATAAGCTGGCGTTAGCATCGGAGAGACTAGCAACTAGCATTGATAAGCTGGCGTTAGCAATCTAGAGGCTAGCGACTAGCATGTATAAGCTGGCGTTAGCAATCTAGAGGCTAGCAACTAGCATTGATAAGCTGGCGTTAGCAATCTAGAGGCTAGTGACTAGCATGGATAAGCTGGCATTAGCATTGGAGAGGCTAGCAACTAATATGTATAAGTTGGCTTTAGCATTGGAGAGGCTAGTGACTAGCATTGATAACCTGATGTTAACATTGGAGAGGCTAGCGACTAGTATGTATAAGTTAGCATTAGCATTGGAGAGGCTAGTGACTAGCATGGATAAGCTGGCATTAGCATTAGAGAGGCTAGCAACTAATATGTATAAGTTGGCGTTAGCATTGGAGAGGCTAGCAACTAATATGTATAAGTTGGCGTTAGCCATGGAGAGGCTAGTGACTAGCATTGATAACCTGACGTTAACATTGGAGAGGCTAGTGACTAGCATGTATAAGCTGGCATTAGCATTGGAGAGGCTAGCAACTAATATGTACAAGTTGGCCTTAGCAATGGAGAGGCTAGTGACTAGCATTGATAACCTGACGTTAACATTGGAGAGGCTAGTGACTAGCATGGATAAGTTGGCTTTAGCATTGGAGAGGCTAGCAACTAATATGTATAAGTTGGCGTTAGCAATGGAGAGGCTAGTGACTAGCATGTATAAGCTGGCTTTAGCATTGGAGAGGCCTCTTCGATGCTAACACAAATGAATAGTCTCCTTCTCGTTTGCCGGTGCCGGCCTCTCAGTTAGCGGGATCAGCTGCTCAGTTAGCGGTGCCGGCCTCTCATTAATCAGATCAATAGATATAGCCTCCTGCTACAAGGATGTAGCAACCACTGGTTGTGCAATAGTCTTAATTTTGGCCCTCATACTGAGCCATATCTAATGACAATAAAATATTTTATTATTACATAGAATATATCAAAATAAAGTGATTTGTCACACAGGAAAGTAAGAGAATAAAGTGTAATAAATGTTTGCAGCAGTAAATCTGGTGAAAAGCCTGAGAGAGCTGTAGATTTGCTGCTTGTTTCCTGCAGCGATCCGACTCTGAGAGGTGACAGCAGCTCTAATCTTGACTTAAATGTTTATTAGCGAGGAGGACACGGTGTTCCTGAACCCCCGCAGCACTCGTGTTGGTCAACGACTCTTTACTGGCCCACATCCCGTTCTTTACAGCTTCTAAACTGGCTTCGCATGAACGATAAAACCAGAGCGTTTTWGAACCGGTTTGTTTCACTGATGCTGTGATTAATCTGAAAAGAGCTGCTGAAACTCTCTCCAGCACACGAGTTTAATTTTCTCCACCTCTGATGGTTGAAGCTCCAACACTTTCGGCTCTAACGTATTCAGACGACTTTGTATTAATCGTCCGTTCAGGAGAAACTAATTGAAKATCTTATTAAACTCCTCGGATTGATCGCACCGTCTTGTCGCCGCAGAACRGATTTGGTCTTTTTAATTGGGCGGCGCGTTCCAGAATGACTCCGCTCCTCCATCACCGACTTTCTCCTCAACTTTTGTTCTGTTCAAAACAGTAATTATGTGACGGACAAAAGTCTGCGAGGAAAGAAACGAGCTGCTTTATGAAATATGTCATTTCACCTGCAGACAGTCTCTTTTAGGGACTTTTTTTAAATCAGATTTAACTGACAGCTTTAGAAATATGTGAAAGATTAAATATATAAAGTAAAGTTTTGTTGTGCTTTTAGCTGGAGTACACGGCCCGGCTGGACTTCCTGTGGCGAGTTCAGGCGAAGGAGGAGATCAACGAGATGAAGGAACTGCGAGAACACAACGAGAACATGCTGAGGAACATCCTGCCCAGCCACGTGGCCCGCCACTTCCTGGAGAAGGACCGCGACAATGAGGTCAGCACAGAACTGCTGAATCAGCTTTCTGACTCYACGCTGACTCAGCATTTTCCTCTCTAGTTTCTGGAGCTACAATTGTGCTGCTTTTAGCTACMGTTCAGTTGTRTTAACTACTGTTAGGCTGCTTTTAGCTAGTTCTGTGCTGCTTTTAGCTACTATTATTTTGCTTTTTGACACTGTTATGTTGCCTTCAGCTACTTTTGTTCTGCTTTTAGCTACTTTTGTTCTGTTTTATCTACTATTGTGTTGCTTTTAGCTACTACTATTGTGCTTTTAGCTATTGTTGTCCTGTTTTTAACCACTGTTGTGCTGTTTTTAGCTAGCAATGTGTGGTTTTTAGCTACTTTTATGCTGTTTTTAACTAGCAATGTGTTTTTTAGCTATTGTTGTACTGTTTTTAGCCACTGTTGTGCTGTTTTTAGCAAGCAATGTGTGGTTTTTAGCTACTGTTGTGCTGTTTTTAGCTAGCAGTGTGTGGTTTTTAGCCACTGTTGTGCTGTTTTTAGCTAGCAATGTGTGGTTTTTAGCCACTGTTGTGCTGTTTTTAGCTAGCAATGTGTGGTTTT
>NW_013952717.1:360738-363362 GCF_001266775.1 Austrofundulus limnaeus | reverse complement strand
GTTGTGCTGTTTTTAGCCACTGTTGTGCTGTTTTTAGCTAGCAATGTGTGGTTTTTAGCTACTGTTGTGCTGTTTTTAGCCACTGTTGTGCTGTTTTTAGCCACTGTTGTGCGGTTTTTAGCTACTGTTGTGCTGTTTTTAGCTAGCAGTGTGTGGTTTTTAGCTACTGTTGTGCTGTTTTTAGCTAGCAGTGTGTGGTTTTTAGCTACTGTTGTGCTGTTTTTAGCCACTGTTGTGCTGTTTTTAGCCACTGTTGTGCTGTTTTTAGCTAGCAATGTGTGGTTTTTAGCCACTGTTGTGCTGTTTTTAGCTAGCAATGTGTGGTTTTTAGCTACTTTTATGCTGTTTTTAACTAGCAATGTGTTTTTTATCTATTGTTGTCCTGTTTTTAGCCACTGTTGTGCTGTTTTTAGCTACTGTTGTGCTGTTTTTAGCTAGCAATGTGTGGTTTTTAGCTACTTTTATGCTGTTTTTAACTAGCAATGTGTTTTTTATCTATTGTTGTCCTGTTTTTAGCCACTGTTGTGCTGTTTTTAGCTAGCAATGTGTGGTTTTTAGCTACTTTTGTGCTGTTTTTAGCCACTGTTGTGCTGTTTTTAGCTAGCAATGTGTGGTTTTTAGCTATTGTCCTGTTTTTAGCTACTGTTGTGCTGTTTTTAGCTACCGTTCAGCTGTCTTTGCTGCTCTGCTGATTTTAGCTATTGTTGTGCTGTTTTTAGAGACAAATCTGCTGCTTTTATCTTTTAGACTGGTTTTGTTCATTTTAGCCTCTGTTTTGCTGAACCTTAACCCAGTTTTAGCCTCTTCAGATAATTTCAGCTGTTATTCAGCTCTCATCCTTCACTCTGCAGCTTCACAGGAAGCAGTTCTTCTAGTATGTTTTAGCATAACTTACTTCCTGTTTTGAGTTTGAGCAGCTTCCTGTTTGTTTTAGCAGTGAGGTCTGAGGTAAAGAAAGATAAAAATGAAATGAAAGCAGGAAGTTGTGAGTTTGAAGACAAACCTGACGCCTCCTCTTTGACACGAGCACAGCTCAGAACCGCTCCCAAATTAAAAACCTGCTTTCATCACGGTCCTCTTCATCCTCTTCATCCTCTTCTTCCTCTTCWTCCTCMTCATCCTCTTCWTCCTCTTCWTCCTCTTCTTCCTCTTCWTCCTCTTCWTCCTCGTCATTCAAGTCGCTGAGCTTTGGTTTTTCTTTCAGCCTGGAAAGAAAAAAGTCTGTAATTGCTTTTCAAAGAGCGAGGAGAGAGGGAGGACAGTCYAGTGTTTAGTCTTTAAATACTAAAGTTTCTCATCATTATAAAACGTCTGAACCGGCCCAGGACCTCTGGAGCCACCATGATGGAACCAGCTCAGAATCTGCTGAGTCACTYCTTTCCTCAGCATCACAAACTCTTCCTGGTAGGGTTGTCAAAGTTGTCCAGTATTTCAAAGTAAATATTGCGTGAGTTTTTTCTAGGGGTTTTTTTGTGTGTGTTTGTTATTATTTTTAGGATTATTTATGTTTAATCCCTTTTGTTGTTGTTGTTTTTGCTCAGTCTTGTTTTCCTCGTGTCAACTCTTCAGATTTCCTCWGTTTAAAACCATCTGTGTCATCACGCTTTGTTCATGCCAGCCCGACTGGCTAAAAGTAGCAAAAGGCTAAAACTTGGACCTGAATGTAGCTAAATGCTAACATGAAAGCTAAAAGAAGCAAACCTGAGATTGATTCTTGTTTTAGTTTTTATCTTTGGCTCCTGTTTGTTTCCTGGAAATTAAAATTAATTAACTTTTCTATTTAAAAACTATCCATCAGTTATTTCATTTCTCTGGATTATTAAACTCTGATATTTGACGAGGTGGAGGCTTATCCGTTCACCCTCATCTTCGTCTTCGTCTCCCTCCGATGCTCTTTCAAAATAAAGGTCTGCTGAATTATAAATGTCAGGAGGAGGCAGAGGAGAGCTGATCTTCTCTGCAGCTGGGCCCGATCCAGGTGATAAAGAGCGTGATTAAAAATGTATTAATTAGAAGAGTTTAGGTCCTGGTTAATGTTTTATTGTTTAATGATTATTTGTTTACTGTTGTGTTGTGTTATTTATGGAGCCGGGAACACGAGGAGCATCAACAGGTTCGGTCAGACTTCACAAAAGTTTGCCTTTTTTCAACTTCCTGCCAAGGATCACCGTGCTAAAGACAGAACTGAAGAGAAAAAACAGATTTTAGGGTTTGAGCGTATTTATGATGTAAACAGTTGTAGATGGACCGAGGATGAAGAGCTGATAAAGAAGTTTACAGGAAGTTTATTTTGTATTTAACTGTTCGTATCTACAGGAAACAGAGAACTGTAGAGCTGGATCTTCTGCTGAACTTTAGCTCTGTCCATCACCATTATTACTGGACCTCCATGAGAAGCTGCTTCATGTCAGCAGGCCTGGTGGGACAACACTGCCCCCTGCTGGAGGGAGCGTGTAGTGCAGCGTTCAGCTCACTGCTGCAGTGATATCACCACTGTGACGTCACTTCCTGTAAAACAGCGTGTTTATATTCACCTGGACTCAGACGGCTTTTAGAAATAATTCACGTTTTTATTTAAATCAGTGGAAAACATCTCAACGACTCCTCAGAGTTCTAGTTTTATA
>NW_013952717.1:357669-359686 GCF_001266775.1 Austrofundulus limnaeus | reverse complement strand
CAGGCAGGCAGGCAGGCAGGCATGCACATATAACGCATGTGTCTAGTGTCTCGAGCTCGGCACTCCCCCCGTGACATAAAACTCTTTTTTTCATTTTTTTTCCCAGTAAGAGGTTTTTATTTAATAGAATTTTTGAACAAAAATATCGCAATATATCGCGATATATCGTATCGTGACCCCTCTGTCATGATATGTATCGTATCGCCAAATTCTTMCCAATACACAACCTTAAGATTTATAAAGYTTTTAAAGCKTTTTAAGGATGTTGAAAACAGAAATTCATGTTCAGTGATAAAAACGAGGCAGAAAAAACTCAGTTCCATAAAGTACAAGTTGGTGAAATAACAAGTCATCAGCTGAAGGTCCTGGAAGAGCCGAACGTTTTGATGAACTGTTGAAATAAAACAAAAGTTATGAACGAGAAAGGTGCTGAAAAACGTGTAGAATAAAGAAAATGATCTGAATAATAAGAATGTTTGATAAACGTTCAAACTGTGATGGACTRTAAGGTCCAGAGAGTCCTGATCCACCTGTCCAACCTGGGAGAGGTCTGTGGAAGGTCCTGGTCCTGGTGTGGTTTCAGACTGCTGACCAGTGCAGTGCTGGTTTTAAATCAAACYTCTGATGAAAACACAGCAGGACTCCTGGTTTCTGTGACGTTTCAGGACAAACCGATGACGGTCTCCGTTCTGTCCCCTGCAGGAGCTGTACTCCCAGTCCTACGACGCCGTGGGCGTCATGTTCGCCTCCATCCCGGGCTTCGCCGACTTTTACTCCCAGACCGAGATGAACAACCAGGGAGTGGAGTGTCTGCGGCTCCTCAACGAGATCATCGCGGACTTCGATGAGGTGAGGAGCGTGGAGAGCAGAGCTGCAGGGACTCTTTGAAACTTGTCCACTGTCCATCAGAACCTCCTTCTTTCTGAATTTTTAAATGTGTCCTGTCTCAGCTGCTGGGTGAGGACCGGTTCCAGGACATCGAGAAGATCAAGACCATCGGTAGCACCTACATGGCCGTGTCTGGTCTGTCACCTGAGAAACAGGTGAGGCCTTTAGGGATTATTTAATCCCACGAGTTCTGTCACAATAAACTGAAGAACAGAGGACGTTCTGCTGGACGTACTTTACTTTGTAGTTCTCTAACTTCATCCTGTGAAGAACTCAGATTTTTGATCGTCGTCCTCCTCTGTCCTCCTCTGTCCTCCTCTGTCCTCCTCTCTGTCCTCCTCTCTGTCCTCCTCTCTGTCCTCCTCTGTCCTCCTCTGTCCTCCTCTCTGCCTCCTCTGTCCTCCTCTCTGTCCTCCTCTCTGTCCTCCTCTCTGTCCTCCTCTGTTCTCCTCTCTGTCCTCCTCTGTCCTCCTCTCTGTCCTCCTCTCTGTCCTCCTCTCCGTCCTCCTCTCTGTCCTCTCTGTCGTCCTCCCTGTCCTCCTCTCTGTCCTCCTCTCTGCCTCCTCTCTGTCCTCCTCTGTCCTCCTCTGTCCTCCTCTCTGTCCTCCTCTGTCCTCCTCTCTGCCTCCTCTGTCCTCCTCTCTGCCTCCTCTCTGTCCTCCTCTCTGTCCTCCTCTGTCCTCCTCTCTGTCCTCCTCTGTCCTCCTCTCTGTCCTCCTCTCTGTCCTCCTCTCTGTCCTCCTCTCTGCCTCCTCTCTGTCCTCCTCTCTGCCTCCTCTGTCCTCCTCTCTGCCTCCTCTCTGTCCTCCTCTCTGTCCTCCTCTGTCCTCCTCTCTGCCTCCTCTGTCCTCCTCTCTGCCACCTCTCTGCCTCCTCTCTGTCCTCCTCTGTCCTCCTCTCTGCCTCCTCTGTCCTCCTCTCTGTCCTCCTCTCTGCCTCCTCTGTCCTCCTCTCTGCCTCCTCTCTGCCTCCTCTCTGTCCTCCTCTGTCCTCCTCTCTGCCTCCTCTCTGCCTCCTCTCTGCCTCCTCTCTGTCCTCCTCTGTCCTCCTCTCTGCCTCCTCTGTCCTCCTCTCTGTCCTCCTCTCTGCCTCCTCTGTCCTCCTCTCTGCCTCCTCTCTGCCTCCTCTC
>NW_013952717.1:352031-356591 GCF_001266775.1 Austrofundulus limnaeus | reverse complement strand
CCTCCTCTCTGTCCTCCTCTCTGTCCTCCTCTCTGTCCTCCTCTCTGCCTCCTCTCTGTCCTCCTCTCTGTCCTCCTCTCTGTCCTCCTCTCTGCCTCCTCTCTGTCCTCCTCTCTGTCCTCCTCTGTCCTCCTCTCTGTCCTCCTCTGTCCTCCTCTCTGCCTCCTCTCTGTCCTCCTCTGTCCTCCTCTCTGTCCTCCTCTCTGCCTCCTCTGTCCTCCTCTCTGCCTCCTCTCTGTCCTCCTCTGTCCTCCTCTCTGTCCTCCTCTGTCCTCCTCTCTGTCCTCCTCTCTGCCTCCCACAGCAGTGTGAAGATAAATGGGGTCACCTGTGTGCTCTGGCAGACTTCGCCATCGCCCTGAACGAGAGCATCCAGGAGATCAACAAGCACTCCTTCAACAACTTCGAGCTGCGGATCGGTAAGAACCGGACCYACTCWCTTATTAATGTTGGTGTAAAAGTTGCTCTGTTTCAGCTCAGAGAGATGTGGATCGGTAAGAACCGGACCGACTCACTTATTAATGTTGGTGTAAAAGTTACTCTGTTTCAGCTCAGAGAGATGTGGATCAGTAAAAACCGGACCAACTCACTTATTAATGTGGGTAAAAAAGTTCATCTTTTTCAGCTCAGAGAGATGTGGATCGGTAAGTACCGGACCGACTCTCATATTAGTGTCTGTGAAAAAATTAATCTGTTTCAACTCGGAGAGATGTGGATCGGTAAGAACCGGACCGACTCTCTTATTAATGTTGGTATAAAAGTTCATCTGTTTGAGCTCAGAGAGATGTGGATTGGTAAGAACCGGACCAACTCTCATATTAATGTCAGTGAAAAAAGTTAATCTGTTTCAGCTTAGAAAGCTGTGGATTGGTAAGAACCGGACCGACTCACTTATTAATGTTGTATAAAAGTTCATCTGTTTGAGCTCAGAGAGCTGAAACAACTTTCTATTCTTCATCAGCAACACGTTGATCTCCAGACTGTTTGGTAGGAATCAGTCTCAGCTACTACCTCACCAGATTTTAGCTTTTTATCTTTAAAGTGATCAGTTTTAGCCACACGCGGCAGCCATCTTGAATCTTTAAAATTGCCCAATGGTTGGTGAGATYTTTGGCTAACAGACACGGTTATCAAACSTTTGATTTCTTCACCTGTGTTTTCTCAGGTATGGCTCACGGCTCYGTGGTAGCGGGTGTGATTGGCGCCAAGAAGCCTCAGTACGACATCTGGGGGAAGACGGTGAACCTGGCCAGCCGCATGGACAGCACTGGCGTGAGCGGGAAGATCCAGGTCCCGGAGGAGACCTACCTGATCCTGAAGGAGCGCGGCTTCGCCTTCGAGTACCGCGGCGAGATCTACGTGAAGGGCATCAGCGAGCAGGAGGGCAAGATCCGAACGCACTTCCTGCTGGGCCGCGTGCAGCCCAACCCGCTCATCCTGCAGCCGCGCAAAATCACGGGCCAGTACTCGCTGGCCGCCGTGGTGCTGGGCCTGGTCCAGTCCCTCAACCGGCAGAAACAGAAGCAGATCCTGAACGAGAACAACAACCCGGGCATCATGAAGGGCCACCACCACTACAACCGCAGGACGTTGTTAGCGCCCGGCGGCTCCGAGGTGGGCGGGGGCCACCACCCCGAGGCCGCGGATAAGATGGAGCTGTCCTGAGGAGCACACCGGAGCTTCAGGTCCACTTCTGAGAGGCAGAACTGCTCCCAGCCAGAACTGTTTGGTTGAGTCTCAGTGGCTTTAAACCGGTTTTTGTTTTGATGGTGTTGATGAGATCTGAAGAAGTCTGGTCCAGGTGGGTCTACAGAGGGTAGGGACGGGTCAGGAGACCCGTGAGAACTGAAACCTCACTGGGGTGACACTGTTGGAGACTTGTTGGTGTCCAGTCCTGATCCCTGTGGACCCTCGAGGGTCACCATCCTTCATGTTTGAGGTCATTTAATCTTTGAATCCAGCGAGCAGGGAAACAACTAAAACCCTCCAGAACCCACGTAGGGGTCTCTGCAGAACATGGTGTCCTGTGGGCGGGGACAACCCAAATCGTGATTGGCGGAGGTCTTAATGTGGGCGGAGACAACCCAAATCGTGATTGGAGGAGGTCTTAATGTGGGCGGGGACAACCCAAAACGTGATTGGAAGAGGTCTTAATGTGGGCGGAGACAACCCAAATTGTGATTGGAAGAGGTCTTAATGTGGACGGAGACAACCCAAATTGTGATTGGCGGAGGTTTTAATGTGGGCGGAGACAACCCAAATCGTGATTGGCGGAGGTCTTAATGTGGGCGGAGACAACCCAAATTGTGATTGGTGGAGGTCTTAATGTGGGCGGAGACAACCCAAATTGTGATTGGCGGAGGTTTTAATGTGGGCGGAGACAACCCAAATCGTGATTGGTGGAGGTCTTAATGTGGGCGGAGACAACCCAAATCGTGATTGGTGGAGGTCTTAATGTGGGCGGAGACAACCCAAATCGTGATTGGAGGAGGTCTTAATGTGGGTGGAGACAACCCAAATCGTGATTGGTGGAGGTCTTAATGTGGGCGGAGACAACCCAAATTGTGATTGGCGGAGGTCTTGATGTGGGCGGAGACGGCCCGAGAGACGTGATTGGTCAGATTGATGGTGGGTTTGAGGAGGTTGGAGGCAGCGGGGAGTAGCTTGATCGAGTCGGACAGGACGTAACGTTTTTTAAGATTAATTTTAGTCATAACTTGAGAAAAGAAAGTGCTAGCTGCACGAAATTTGAACGTCGTACATGTGAAGGAATGTAACAATAAAAAAACGTATTTATGTAAAAAATATTGATTTTTAGCTATCTTTCTACAGGCTGTTAAGGGATGTTTTAACCAAGCCATATTGTTACGCATCCTAGCTAGCACTTTCCTTCCTCAAGTTATGACTAAAATTAATCTTAAGAAACATGTTACTTCCTGCCCGACTCGACCAAGCTCCTCCCCGCTGCCTCCAGCCTCCTCAAACCCACTGTCAATCTGACCAATCTCGGCTGTCTCCGCCCACAGGACATGTTCTGCAGAGATCCCCGTCTCCCAGGACCACAGCTGGACACCACCGAGTAGGTTAAATCCAAACTACAAGAAAGTTGTTAACTTTTCAGCTGCAGACTCGCAGAACTCAGAGTTTTTGTGAGCTGCAAGTCATTTGGAGCAACTGTTTTTTGAAAATCACCCACCTCGGCAGCTACAACAAACCAGAAACAAACAAAAAGATCAGTTATTCATTGGGTGTTTAGAAGGATTCATGGAGGTTTTTCAGGTTTTAAACATTTCTTTTAACTCCAACCACAAAGAAAGAAAAGTAAAACTCCAGCCTGCTGACGTCATCAGGAGGTTCCTTCAGGAAACACAATGTAAACACTTTGATCAGCTGAGTCCAACAAAGAAAACATGAATGTTGTGTTTTTACTCTGCCTCCTGAGCAGTTTTGTTTCTGAGTCTTTGTGGAACTGAAGCTCCACTTTAAAGGAGGAGGAGGAGGAGGAGGAGGAGGAGGAAGGTGACTGTTTTCATCTGTCCACTGGAGGGATGATCCCAGACTTTCTGACAAGCGTTCCTCCTGTCGTTTCCCCGTTTTTATGTCGCCTGACCCCGCCCCCCCTGCAAACCCTTTCCCCGCTCCGCCCCTTACCTAGTGTCAATGTTTCTTTTTTGTATTTCTTTTATATATGAGAACACAATAAAAAGCGGTCTAATTTTTATAGTAGCCACGTGTCTGCGTGCTTCCTTCAGCTGCAACAAACAGACACGGGGAAAGACTTGGTGACCTGGAGTTGTTACATCCTGAAACTTCACTGGTTTTATATTTGACCAGATGAGCCGTGTCCTCAGATGTTTGAACCTGATGGTTGTTTGTAGGACAAATACTGTGAGAGTCGACGATAAAATCAGGAAATGAGGTTTTAGAGCCTCTTTTAGACACAGGTCCTGAGGGAACAACAGTATGCACAAACAAGAGTAATGCACAAAACAGCAGTTGCTACATCCTCGTAGCGGGAGGATATATCTACTCCTAAACCAACTATTGATCTAATGATAGTCCGGCACCACTAACTGAGAGGCTGGTGCTGAAAAATGAGAAGGAGACTATTTATTTGTGTTAGCATCGGAGAGGCTAGCAACTAGCATGGATAAGCTGGCGTTAGCATCGGAGAGGCTAGCAACTAGCATGGATAAGCTGGCGTTAGCATTGGGTCGCTTCTCACCTATTTTCTCATAATTCGGAGGAAAAAAAACACTGTTGACCAATAGATAAGGACAAACACAGCTGATAATTCAGGTGTATAAAGCTGTCTTCTTCACATTAATGTTTTATGTTTAATATTTATGCTTGACGTCATGTTGAACAGTAAATTCTGTCTAAAGAACACCTGTCAGTGCATGATGCTTATAGGTCTGTATGTCAACCATGTTTGTTGAGAAAGTTTTCTTTATTCAAAAAAGTTTGTATCTAATTAAGTAGGTGAGCAGCCTATCCATGCTAGTCACTAGCCTCTCTGATGCTAACGCCAGCCTATCCATGCTAGTCACTAGCCTCTCT
>NW_013952717.1:348237-350226 GCF_001266775.1 Austrofundulus limnaeus | reverse complement strand
GCTAAAGCCAGCCTATCCATGCTAGTCACTAGCCCCTATGACGCTAAAGCCAGCCTATCCATGCTAGTCACTAGCCTCTCACATGCTAACACCAGCTTATCCATGCTAGTCACTAGCCTCTCAGATGCTAACACAAATGAATAGTCTCCTTTTCATCTGTCAGCTGCTCAGTTAGCMGTGCCGGTCTATCATTAATCAGATTAATAGCTGGATTAGGAATAGATATTACCTCCTGCTACGAGGACGTAGCAACCACTGTTTGTGCAATAATCTTAATTTTGTCCCTCATATCACACACATCAGGACTTGTGAGGAAAACAAGGATGGACAAGATCATCTTTTATTCCATGAACCTTCATCATAAGATCATCAGGTTGCCATGGAAACAAGCACGCTGACACCAACAGTAAGAAACGTTTAAAGSCATCCTGAAGCTCTCCAACTCATCATCCTGTAGTTTCTGATGGAGCCACTGGYGGGCAGCAGACTTCAGCCTTCAAACTGAAACCAAAAGAGCTGATTGATCAGACTGAACATGTTTCACTTTTACCTTTCTGCTTTTATTCATAGACACATGTAAAGAAAAATTAAATCCGTTTAAATTAAATCTAAACAAAGAGCCGTTCTTTAAAGTTACAGATGTAAAACAGCAGAGCTACAGTTTCCTAACAGAGACATCAGAGGTGAACAAATCAGGAAGTCAAACAGGTGGTCGCCACGGCAACGGCAAACAGATCCTGGGAGTCCAGGATGAATCGATGGACCCCCCCCCCCACACACACACACACACACACACACACCATGCTGTGGATCTTCTGTTAGACATGAAGCAGGAGGAAGAGGAGGGAAAAGGCAGATGTGGAGGATGGGGTTGCCATGGCGACACCATCATGTGGAGCCCGTGTGTCTCTGTGACGACATGTGAAGGGATGAATAAAGATTAAATATTCAAACTTTACCAACCAGAAAATGACTAAAAACAATGACTTCCTGCACCTGTCAGGATCTGAAACAATAAATAAAAAGTGATGAAACGAAGTGCAGATCACAGCTAAATATAACCACACAGAGCTGCAGAGGCTTCAAACGTCAAGAAAAGAGTTTCTGTGAACCAGAACATGCAGTGGGATGACATCATCTGTTGAAGTTCTGGGTCAAATTCAGCTGATGTTTGTCAGGTTTTTWWTSMTTTTYTTCATTTTTCATCATTTTTATAAGAGTTGTTTAGTTCTGATGTCAGCTTTCACTTTATAGGTGTAAAAGAAAACATTCTGTTAAGTTCAGGACAAAATGTGTTTTCTGTTTTAAAGAATCTATTTAAAATCAAGACAGATCAACAAATGAATCATGAATAAACAGAACCAGAACCAGGCAGTTCTGTCACATAAAGATTATAGATCCAGGATATAAAACTGATCCAGTCCTGTTAGATTAGAAATATTATCAAATGACCCGCTCTGTTCTGTTGTTAGAGGTTAAGTTTAGGCTTGTTTCATTAAATACAGTCCAGAATAAATCTGAATTAATTTAAATGAAGATGAAATAAAGTTTCATTAATAAGAGGAAGTTAATGAGCAGCAGCAGGAGGTGAGATCTGTACCTGCAGCTAAACTCTTTATAGAAACCATCATGAGTGAAACAAAATGTTTCAGATCAGTTTACTGTCAATTCACTGTGAATTTACTGTGAATTCACTGCAAATTTACTGCGAATTCACTGTGAATTCACTGTGAATTCACTGTGAATTCACAGTAAATTCACAGTGTATTCACAGTAAATTCACAGTACATTCACAGTGAATTGACAGTGAATTCACAGTGAATTGACAGTGAATTCACAGTGAATTGACAGTGAATTCACAGTAAATTCACAGTGAATTCGCAGTAAATTCACAGTGAATTCACAGTAAATTCACAGTGAATTCACAGTGAATTCGCAGTAAATTTGCAGTGAATTCACTGTGAATTCACTGTGAATACACTGTGAATT
>NW_013952717.1:345092-347629 GCF_001266775.1 Austrofundulus limnaeus | reverse complement strand
AATTCACAGTGTATTCACAGTGAATTCACAGTGAATTCACTGCAAATTTACTGCGAATTCACTGTGAATTCACTGTGAATTTACTGTGAATTCACTGTGAATTTACTGCGAATTCACTGTGAATTTACTGTGAATTCACTGTCAATTCACTGTGAATTCACTGTCAATTCACTGTGAATTCACTGTCAATTCACTGTGAATGTACTGTGAATTTACTGTGAATGTACTGTGAATTCACAATAAATCCATCCATCCATCCATCCATCCAGGGTGAGCTGGGTCTTTCCTCAGGTCTCCTTCAGTGATGTCATGTTGACCAGATGAATCCCTGAGCCCAGCTGAAGGTCAGACCTGGGTTCAGATTACAGGACTTCACTTCTCACTTTAATTGTGAGTCTTTCCACACGTCTGCCTGGAACGACTCCAGCAGGAGCTGAAGGCTGTTTGTGTCAGAGACTCACACTCAGACGGCCTGCGGTGTCACAGCTGAGCTCAGATCAGAACCGTCTCCTTCATCTTGGTCCAGTTCTTTACGAGCGGCTCCAGCAGGGACGAGTGTTTGGACTGAAGCACCTGCCATCGTCATGAGAGCTGAGCGGACGTTTTCTGGTAACGTTTGCAAACACAGCGTTCACACTGGACCTTTAGGGTCAGCCATGTCTCATCGCTGCGTCGTCTGACACCAGCTTGTTGTGACGCCTCCAGCCTCACGTGGACAAACATCAGAGACATGACATGAGAGCAGTGGGCGGGAACATTCAGCTCATCCACAGCTACACCTCTGAGTCCTGATGTACTTCAGGATGAGTGGAAACTGTTGATCCTGCTGTGAACTAATCCACATCATCAGCTGTGCTTCGGACCAACACCAGCAAATCTATTCAGAGATGTAATGTAACTAAGTACAAATACTTTGTTACCATACTTAAGTAGAAATTTTGGGTATCTGTACTTGAGTAATTATTTTTCAGACTAATTTTTCTTCTACTCCTTGCATTTTTTAACAGGTAAGAAGTAGAAAGTATTTCATTTCGGCTCATTATTGTAAAAAAAAAAATACTTTCCTGAAAAATTGTGGCTCCTGTATAAAGTTCATTTAGTTGTGGTTGGATGAGAAGTATTTATAAAATTCTGATACGGTAGCAAATTTGTACATAATCCATCAAAACTGCAAACCTTTAGAAAAAATATTTTTTGAAGAGGTCACCTCCCAGTAAATGTACTTTGGAAAATCGAACCGTTAATTTTTACTCAATAGTTTTACTTTTGTTACTTAATTACATTTTATGTCAGAAATTTACCTTTGATACTTAAGTACAAAATAAATCAGTTACTTTAAGACTTTTACTCAAGTAATACTCTTAGACGAGACTTAAACTTTTGCCAAAGTAATTTTATGATGAGATACTAGCACACAGGGGCGGGGCCAAAGAGGCGGGGCCAGAGAGGCGGGGCCAGAGGGGCGGGGCCAGAGGGGTGGCCGTGATGTCACTCTATTGGCCACTTCCAAATAAATAACAAGMGGGCGGGGCTCTTAGATTTTTTATTTACATTTACATCTTGTTAAACATTCTTCTTTGAAATTACTGTACTAAATATATTTTTAGCTGTGTATATTTAAGAATTGGCTGAATTATAGCCCTTTGTAAAGTTTTATTCATGTTTATTTCAAACTTTATTAATTTCTATGTACAATAGAACAAAAAGAAAATACAAATATGAAATGAAATGAAATGAAAGGCAGCAGAGAGAAGAAAAACACAACAAGCCACAAGTATAAATTCAAACAATACTAATCTTCAATTTCAAACAATTGAAAGCTAAAACTGCAAAGTTAGCATTAGTAGTTAGCTTAATTTGTGATTAGCATCAGTAAACAGATTCTGATCATTCTCAGCTGCTCCACAACAAATTTCATCTCATAAAGTCTTAAAATGATATTTATTATTTTGGATTAGAATTTGGTAAAGTCTGTTTTCAACTACTTTACACTATTCTTCAGTTTTGTCTAAAAAAAGCTGAAGTTGTTGTTAGCATTATTTTTTATCATATTTTGGTAAAATTACACAGAAATTCAGCTCAATATTTCTTAAAACAGCTGAATTAAAAACATTCAACATTAGCTGTGGTGGCCATCTTGAATTTTTTAATCCAGATAGCTTTTTTTATTCTCAAACATTTAGCTCCGCCCACATTGAACATCAGCTCAACTGTGTTACAGTCAGTTTTAMGTTTTTTAGAGCTAATTAGTCGCAGCCATCTTGATTGAGATGACTTCAAGAGCCAATCAGCTGCAGACCTGAATTAGATATTTTACTAACAGACAAACACACAAACACAAACGCACAAACACACACAGGCAAATACATCCTCTGAGCTTCATAACAAAACTCATAACTCTGTGAAAAAAAATCTAAATATTTCATAAAAGACTAAAAATAATTCAATCAAAGCAACTCATTCATGTCTTTATAGTGTGTGTGTGTGTGTGTGTGTGTGTGTGTGTGTGTGTGTGTGTGTGTGTGTGTGTGTGTGTG
>NW_013952717.1:342218-343682 GCF_001266775.1 Austrofundulus limnaeus | reverse complement strand
ATTATAAACTTTAACCAAATGGATCATTTTCAGCTAAACCTGAGAAAACAAAGATTTTTCTTTCTGTTTTTATAAAAACTTCCAAAATTAAAACATTCAGTCTCTTCATGACCAAACGTCTGCAGCTGGTCCAGGTCTGGACTCAGGTCTGGACTCAGGTCTGGACCCAGGTCTGGACTCAGGTCTGGACCCAGGTCTGGACTCAGGTCTGGACCCAGGTCTGGACTCAGGTCTGGACTGTTCTGAAACAGTTTCTCTTTATTCTGCTCCATTCATCGAGCCCTGCATCTGTTATTGACCATTTTCACAGGAAACACATGCTTTTATTTTGAAGAGAAAGGAAGTGAGGTCAGAGYAGATCTGGTGAAGAAACACTGACGTTCAGCCGAAGCCTCGGCTCTGTAGCTGCTGAAAGCTAAACAAAAACAATATGTGATGCAACTTTAAAAGACACACAAGCCGAACAGTAACTAAAAGCTAAAACTGCAGCTAAATACAAAATGTTGCTAATCTGTAGCCGAAGCTAAAATAAGCAATGACTCGGCTTAAATATAAAAAACACAACTGTAGCTAAACTTAGCTACATATAGTGAAGAGCTGAGTCCAGCTAAACAGGAGCTAAAAGCTACAATTAGCAAAACATGGCTAAAGCTTAAAACAAGCAAAACAGTATTAAAACTAAAGACGGCACAGTTGTAGCTAAAAACTAAAAGCAGCAAAACAGCTAAAGGACAGCTTGAACTGACTGATGCTCAAAAACTGAAATCTGATCAGATTCTTAGTTTGATTTGACTCAATTTGTTCTTATTTCAAGAATCTTAAGTAAAATGTTCTRKCTCCACTGACAGAAATGTTTGACTTAATTWGAGTCAAATGTTCAGACTAAAGACAAATAATCTGAAAACAAGATGATTATTCTTACACAATCAGTTCTTGTTTAGTAAATCAGTCTGAAAACAAGATCAAAAAGACTTTTTTTTTACTGGATATAAGGTTTTAAAACTTGGTAAGATGGACAGTTTTTGCTCCTCTGACCCTCCTGCTGAGGAGCTGCTGGGAGTTGTTGGCTGACTGGTCCTCACTGGTGTGTCTAASCTCTGCTGGTGTTAAAGTCACTCTGTAAAGTATTTGTTTACTCTGGACTTACCTGTTAAATCTCGTTCCCTCCAGGTGAGAGCTGCTCCACCAAGTCCGTCCCCGACCTGTCGGTTCCTGTTCAGGACAGATCCTCTGTCASCAGGTCCCTGTGAACCGAGGGAACTCATTGGGACTAAAAGCCCTGCCTGCTGGCCTCCTGTGGACTCACCTGTTGGACCCTCTGAGCCACCTCACCTGTTGGACTTCCTCTGTACCACCTCACCTGTTGGACCTCCTCTGTACCACCTCACCTGTTGGACCTCCTCTGTACCACCTCACCTGTTGGACCTCCTCTGTACCACCTCACCTGTTGGACCTCCTCTGTAC
>NW_013952717.1:338552-341933 GCF_001266775.1 Austrofundulus limnaeus | reverse complement strand
AACCAGACTGGGACCACTGCTCACACAGGGGTGGAACCAGACTGGGACCACTGTTCACACAGGGGTGGAACCAGACTGGGACCACTGCTCACACAGGGGTGACCAGACTGGGACCACTGCTCACACAGGGGTGACCAGGAAAATTACATATTTTTTTTTTACTTTAAAGTTTCTGCAGATCTTTGTGTTTTGGTCATTTCTTTGTGTCTTCTACAGAAACCTTATAAACYTTGGGCGTCTGAACCATTTTAAAAGCGTGGGGGGACACGCTGTTTGGGGGTCCGGGGGTCCTCCACCAGAAAATTTTGAACAAAACAGATGCCATTTCCTGCATTCTGGTGTATTTTACCAGGTTGTTTAACAGACTTTTACCTACTTAAATAAACACTTGATTTAATTATTTCAGAGACAGATTCTTCATTAAACTAGTTTTATCATCCTGTTTTAAACTCACTGCTACAGATGAGATAAGGTTAATTAATGTGTCAGTTTATCATATCTAATGACTTTAGGGATGATTTTTACTTTTATATTGTTTATTGATTTATTTTAATTGTAACACATCATTGTGCCGAATAATGATGACCGTCAGCTGCATGTTTAAAACTAACGTTATAAATTTTACCCAATGGATTTAGTGAATTTAGAGGGGGGTTTCACTTTTTCTGACTCAGTGATAGGTCTGCTCATAATAAACACAAAGCATCATCTTTCATAACASAAAATGACACGGTGTTATGGTGACAAAAGTCCAAAAGTTGACACCATAAGTCAGATTACAGGTTTAGGTTCTGTGTAAATAAAATCCTCACTTTCTTGTCGTTACTCTTCTTCAGTGACAGAGTTGTGATGTTTCAAACTGTTAAACACTGCCACCAACTGTTCAGGAGGATCATTACACCCTAAAGGTTGTTTCACTGTGGAAGGGGTGTGTACAGCAGGGGGGGGGGCAAAGATTTGTCTGTGGTGGGCACGGCCACCCCTGGCCACCCCCTGGCTCCGCCCCTGAGATTTTCGTGGATTATTGGTTGAACCTCGTTTTTCACCTGACTCCTTCTGTTTTCAGCTGACGATGCACGTCTGCAGCGTGCTGACTCAGCAGTTTTTTTTATTTTATTTTTTTTTAGATTTTGCATAAATACTGTAGCTGGTAATACTGCAGCAGGAGCTGTTCCAATCACGTCACACGTTCAGTGTTTTCATTTTAAATTGGGAAAGTTGCTGAGCCACGTTTTTTTCAGGCTGGAGCACATTTCCTCCACGAAACACTGGAAGGACCAACATGTGGAAATACTTTCAGTTATCAAATGTTTTTGAGTTCTTCCAGTAGATGAGAGAAAAGCATCAGGCTGCCTCAGAGCTGGTTTAGTCTACGCTCTGTGGACAGACACAGCTGAACACTGGTTATCAGAGGCGTCCTCTCGGCGCAGCAAACATCCTGTTTTCACCGTTTCATCCACAAACGCTCGTTTAACGCCGACGGAGGATCAGAGAACGGCTTCAAACTTCATAAGAGCATTGTAAAGATCAAGGCTTTGCAGGTTTTATAAGTATTACAAATGCTAAAAAACCACAAAGGGGTTTCAGTACAAAATCTATACGTTTGAAAAAGATCCTACGATTATTTCGTCGCAAAGCCGAACTTTATTTTCTTTTTTCTTTATTCAACCTTTGGAATGTCTTAGAAAGCCTCAGCGTTCTCCGTCCTCCTGAAAACACGTTTCATTTAGATGAAAATGGAAATAAAAACACTGGAAGTGAAAGGAGCTGAAGCACGAGAGGTTTGAGCTCATCTTTTAGTCATGGCTGAATCTAGCTGCTGGTGGGGGGGGGGCAGGACCTCTGTGGGCTGGATCAGGGTTCAGGTGAGACCTGATGAGTGAAGGGATGAAGGTGAACGGGTGAGGAGCATGGCCGACACAGACTCGTATCAAAGTTCAAATACTACAGCAGAAAAAAAGAATTAAACCTAACAATAATAATAGCAATAATCATATGCATCAGTGGAAACATCTCCAGTCCTCCTCATTCAACAAATCATCATCATCATCATCATCATCATCATCATCATCATCATCGTTACAATTATTATTATTATTGTTATCATCAGAATATCGGCGGGCTAGTAAATTTCATTTTCCCTCCTCTTTTAAAACTTTCCTTCAGGGTTGAATCAGGTGATTTATTTCTTCCTGTSTGAAAAGGAGCTGTCCATTAATCCTGAACTGCTACGGTTTGATCCTTGCTCGGTGCCTCCGTGGCGTTCGCCTCCTTGGCGGGAGGTTCGGCGGCTGGTGTTGAACTAGGTGCGGCGGCGGCGGCGGCGGCGGCCTCTGTGGGCTTGGTGTCGGGGGAGGCGGCGGCGGGAGCTGCTGGTGCCGGGGGGGCCTCAGTCTTTTTGGCGTCGGCCTCTCCTTTGCTCTCGGGTGTCTTCGCCTCGGGCTCCTTGGCGGCGGGAGCGGGATCTTTGGCCGGGGCGGGGGCGGCGGCCTTCTCCTCGGCCTTGGCCGCSTCTGTTTTGGGCTCGGCGTTGGCGGCCGGTTTCTCGGACTCCTTCGTCGCAGAAGTCGCGTTCTTCTCCTCCTCTTTTGGCGCGGCAGCGTCGGCCGCCGGGGCGTCCTTGGCTGCCGTGTCGTTTGCTACTTCCTTAGCATCGTTAGCCGCCTCGTCTTTCTTGTCTTTCGGTGCTTCGCTCTCCTCAGCCGAGGCCCCTTCTGCTTTGGCATCCTTGTCTTTGGACTTATCGTCGTTCACGCTGTAGCCCTTCTTCTTTTTGCTCAGCTTGCCTCCCATTTTAGATCTCTGGCCTCTGAAACAAGAAAAAACTCAACTTAGTAAAAATGTCTTTGGCTTTACCTCCTGGTCTCATCGTAAASCTGATTTCCATCAATGTTTTTGTTGTTTTCTACAGAAGTGTAGCGCTGTCACATGACATAAAATTATTTTTAAACTGGATCTCATTTTAACGAGAAAACTATCTTGTAAAATGAGAAAATATGTCGTTATAACGACAAAAATATCTTGTAAAAACGAGAAAACCATCTCGTTGTAACATGTTATGGTTTCCTCTGGTTTGTCACTTTCACTGAAGTTTATTGCCTGGATGGCGTGACGGAGAACACGACTGAACCACTATCTGTGTTTTTACCAAGAAGAAATCTGCAAGAGGAACARTTTCTAGACTAAAAAATGACAAAGTAAGTTAGTGACCAATGTTTTTGAAATAATAACGTCTGAATTCAGATTAGAGAGTGCAGATTGCTGAAGAAGTGCTACTAGCATAAGTCTGAGCACAAACCCAAATAGTAAGTGTTCTGTTTGTTTTTGTTATATAGTGTTTTCATCACACCATTGTAGTGGTCACCTTGGGTGGAATAAACG
>NW_013952717.1:335970-338027 GCF_001266775.1 Austrofundulus limnaeus | reverse complement strand
CACACACACACACACACACACACACACACACACACACACACACTGAAGGGTTTTTCACAGATCTCACCATCTGCCTGCTTCACAGGACAGGAGGCTTCAGAGAGCATCAGACCAGGCAGAACAGGAGCAAACAGACAGGTTTGGGTTCACATGAGCCCTAAAACGGTTCTGATCAGTCCACACCTGAACTCTTAAAGTTTTTCTTTCACAAGAAGATAAAGACTTCTYCAGCTTAAAATATCTTTTATTGTTTTTTTTAAGTGTTGGTGAATGTTAGAGCTGCTCCTCTCTGCAGAGATCACTGCAGTGATTAAATGTTTGATTGTTTGAGGTCAGGTCCTCTTCTTGACACAAGCTGGGGTTGAACCTGTGGCCTCAGGATTATGAGGCCACACTAATGACCACTGTTCACACAATCAAAATGACTGTCTAACAGAATAATAACAGTTTGTAGCAGGACCAGAGCTGCAGGTTTGTGTCCACTTGGATCAGGTGGAAACATAAAGTCTGGTTCCTGATGAGTTTATTGGACTAACTTCATATAAAATGATTTAATGTTTGAAGCGTTTGACTCCAGAGTTACATGTAAAACAAAGTAAAAACATCCAGTTTGTGATCTGAGCACAGCCGGTGGTAAATCCACTCCACATGCTGACCACCTTGTCCCCGCTGACTGAAAGACTCCAGTGTCCCTGCAGGAGTCCTCTGACAGTCCACCAGTCGGTGTCTGCCAGAGCTGCCGCTGCTGTCGCAGCGTTACACCAGTCACAAAGGAGCCCTCAGTGAGTCCGAGCCCCGGCTGAGACAATGACCCCAGGGACGCTGTCCCACTGCTGGACGTGTGGTTTGAGTGTTTAAGAGGCGAGGCAGGGCGGAGACAACCTGGAGGAAAGGCCTCTGTTTGCACAACAGATGGACTGGAAGCTGCAAACTGGAACAACAACAGATTTCCAGTCGTTTTCAGCTTCACCACTGAACAAAACGAGTTTAAATTGACTTCAGCATGAATAATGATGCAATCCTGCAGCACAGATGAGTTCATATTATTATCAACAGAAAAAGCTATTAAATATTGGAAAGAAGTCAAAGTTTCTGATGCAGTTTCTTAAGTTTATGTGTAGTAGTCTAACCCACTCTTATAATAAAGTTATAAGGAAATWATTTAGCAAGGATCTCTTATTTTCAGTAGATATCTTCCAGGCAAAAATGAATTGACAAAACACAATGAGATGAGTGTGACTCAGTGTCTTTAGTTTGATCTAACAATAAATGTGATCATTTATTTACAGYATKAAAACAAAACACTAATGTGCAGCTTATTGTGGACAATCAGACTTCCTATAAAAAGTCTAACAACAAACTTTAAGGTTTAAATGTTAATAAACCATTTGTTTGTTGTACTTTTCTTAAGTTTTGGCAGGGCAGGTTTAAGAGAAAAGGAAGAGGATTAGTTTAACTTTATCCTTTAAAGAATTTGGATTTTGAACCAGAAAAGGCAGACATCAGGTACYCTCAGTAAAGGGCAGCCTTAACCTTGACCATAAGATTATTCTGTTTATTTGATTAAGAAAACGTCTAAAAAGACAGGAGTTGTTAACATTTTTGAACTCGGGGCCCAATTTACTGAACATAAAGAGGCACGAGGCCCAGTCACACATTATTAATGTATGCATCAATATGATAATTATTCTAAATCTTGGTTTAATTTTTGTTGTATTTACATTATAACTAAATTAAATACACTTACAGTTTAAAAGTAAAACTCCTGTCAAATAATCACAAAACATGATTTTGACAAACCTTTTTATATTGTAACCTGCCCATAACTATTATTTGAACAAATACAAAGGTCAGTCAACAGACCACTCAGGCTTATCAACACAAAAATTTATATTTTTAACATAAACAATACCTAAAATAGACAATAAATAAAATTGTGGGCATAAAATAGGTTCATTAAAAATGTTTAAATGTTTCAAATACAAAAAACCTATAAAAATAAATTTGATAAAGTACAAATGAAAATCTAGTCTTTTTAAACTTTTGCAACCAGAAGC
>NW_013952717.1:333467-334966 GCF_001266775.1 Austrofundulus limnaeus | reverse complement strand
GTTAAAAACTGTTGTTCTTTTGAGGCCCTGAAGGTGGCGCTCACGGCCCACAGGTTAAGAATCTCTATAATAAGACCTGTTATGGCTTTAAATGGAACAGACTTCTGTCTCTTTGAAGGAGGTCTTCTGGGACCAAGGTCAAAGACAGGAAGTGTTTATTTCACCTTGAGGTGACCACCACATGTCTTAAAGGCCTCAGATTTTGTTCTGTGCTTCAGAAGAACAAACGTCAGTAGTAAGTCCTGGTTGGTGCTCTCTGGACTTTTTATTTCCTGAACGTGTTTAAATCATTTTAAATATCAAATAAAAGCAGTAAAACAGATTAATAAAACTGTTCTGAATTAGCAGGAAACATTCAGAACAAACTGATGTTTGTCTCAGAAATAAATCCTTTGTTTTTGTCTTCAGGTTAAAGTAAGAATATGTTTGTTGTGTTTCCTGACCACCGTGTTTCTCAGCTTTACTTATTTCCCTCCAAATGTTGAGAAGATGAAAATGCGCTGAGCCACTTTGTCCTGGTTTTTCCTCCGTGTTCAGCAGATGCTGCTGGAACCACAGAGCCTCCAGTCCCTGGAGATCAGAAGCTGCTGAATAAACTAAACAGAAGATGGATGACCTCACTGAGGCTGTTTTTGTAGAAGGTTATTAATCTGCGATCAGACCCGAGTCCTGCCAGTCTGAGGGTGGACCAGATGGCTCGGTTCTCCCACCATCTCTGGTGAGTCATCTGTCAACACCCGACATCAACAGGCTCGGTCCACTCCTCTAATCCATCCAGCATCCCTTCTTCTTCACCTGCAGACACGCTGCAGACTTCAGGTTTCAGGTCTCTGTCTGCACCTTTAATCCCAGTGGAGTCACTCMGGTCCAGCACGGAGGTCTCTGGGAGGTCCGGACCTCACAGCAGCAGCCAGCTTGTTGATCTGACAGATCCTGTGTCCAAGATGAKACCTTAAAGGTTAGAGCTGTCACTGTCTGAGTCCACGTCCTGCTGGATCATCGTCCTCTGCTTTACCATCTGCTGAGAGGTCAGACTGAGGCCAGAGAGCTGAGGGAGCAGGACTGTATGTCTGTAGGACTGTAGGACTGTTGGTCTGTAGGACTGTAGGACTGTAAGTCTGTTGGTCTGTAGGTCTGTAGGACTGTAGGACTGTAGGTCTGTAGGACTGTAGGACTGTAGGTCTGTAGGTCTGTAGGTCTGTAGGACTGTAGGTCTGTAGGTCTGTAGGACTGTAGGTCTGTAGGTCTGTAGGTCTTTAGGTCTGTAGGTCTGTAGGTCTGTAGGACTGCAGGTCTGTAGGACTGTAGGACTGTAGGTCTGTAGGACTGTAGGACTGTAGGACTGTAGGTCTGTAGGACTGTAGGACTGTAGGTCTGTAGGACTGTAGGTCTGTAGGTCTGTAGGACTGTAGGACTGTAGGTCTGTAGGACTGTAGGTCTGTAGGTCTGTAGGACTGTAGGTCTGTAGGACTGTAGGTCTGTAGGTCTGTAGGTCTGTA
>NW_013952717.1:329929-332147 GCF_001266775.1 Austrofundulus limnaeus | reverse complement strand
CTGTAGGACTGTAGGTCTGTAGGACTGTAGGACTGTAGGACTGTAGGTCTGTAGGTCTGTATGACTGTAGAATCAGTCAAACCAGTTTGCTTCTTGAGTTTCTTATGTTTTATTGTTATAAATCTACTTTTTTCTTGTGTTTGCAGAGAAAAAYCCTGAGTTTGTCTCAAGAAGCTTCATTATTCAGGCTGAAGTGTTTTGGTTCTTCATCATTTCGGCTCCTTCACCTCCATTAAGATCTTTCTTCTTGTTTTTTTGCTCAAACGGTAAATTTTTAAATTTTGTTTTGTTCAGAAATGTTGTCGGTTGTCAGACAGATGAAGTTTGAAGCAGCAGAGTGGTTTTCAGAGAACTGACACAGATTGTGGATCCAGCCTGAGGCTCTGGTGTCACACTGACCTCCACATCAGACCTGATCAGACCGACCGGAGCCCAAACTGCAGCAGATCTGTTCCTGTCAGGTTGTTCACACAACTCACCTCAGAACCTCTTCTTCTTTGAACCCGCAGCTTGTAYKAAGGTTTTGGTGCTTTAGGTTAACTGTGAATGTGTGGAAGRGTTGAGGAGTGGAGCACGCTGACATGTGATTGGACCTCCTGCAGCCTTCCAGCTGGCTGATTTAAGACAAGTCTGTTTCACCGAACTGCAGCCGGGAAGTGCAGGAGAGCGAGCGGACAGGCGGGAAAACTGGAGCAGAAAATCTGGCCCCATCATACACACTGATGTACACACATGAAAAGAGGGAGAGGACGGCGCGTTGGCTGGGATGGAAGAGAAAAAGGAAGCGGAGGATGCTGGGAGGAAGAGGAGGCTGATTTAAGATATTCAAGTAGCTGAAGGGACAGATTGGAGCCTGAGATGAAGCTTAGAGACTCACAGTCTGCTGTTTTATTCCACTCGAAAAGCTGTTTTTAAAAGCTGAGCATCAAACACGACAACATCACAGCCTGAGATGATGCAAAAMAAATACCTCCTCCTCCAATTTCTCCACTTAAATTCCTCCTGCAGGGAGGAGKGCTGCCAGTAAACAGCTGAAGTGTAGCATCTGTGCTAATTGGTCCTCGTCCCCTGTGTGGACGCTAGCAGCAGGACCGGTGTTGTGTCTATTCCTGTCCAACGGTAAACACTCCCCAGGCTCCGTCAAGCTGATTCCTCCTGCCAGACCCAGGATTACAGGAGGAGCTGCAGCGCAAAACAAATAAAACCAAACTGTTGTTGTTGWGTGAGAGGCTTGTTCCATCCTGCAGAACCTCAGAGGTCTGCAGGGGCYGGAGGAGCACAGGCTGGAGTCAGGCTAACAGCTAAAGGCTAACGCTAACACAAAGTTAACTGATACGTTGGGTTTTTAAAGTAACAATCCATGTATCTGTATGGAGCCGTTCAACACACACTGTGTATGGATCAATACAGATATTTAACATTTATTTTATCAACTTGTCTTCTGAAGATGCTCTGTGTTGAAGGATCAGGGGATCTGTGTTCGACTACTCCACCTAGGKTGCATTTTGAGCTCAGATCCACTGAGAAACTCTTGAGGTTAAACAAATATTCATAATTAATTTCAGTAAATTACAAGTTAAGAAGGACATGGACTCTTTTTTTGTATCGAAAAAATATCAAACTGTGAGACTGACGTATCAAAGCGAACCGAATCATTGCAGCCTTATTTTTTTACTTAGTTTTAGTTTAGTTTTATGTATTTATAATGTGTTTGCAAATTAAGTTAGAGGAACATTTGTAAAAATTTGTTTCAGGTTTGTTAGTTTTTATCGACACGTTGGACAGATGTGGTTTATCTGACAGATTCATCTGGAGAGTCTGTTAAACTGCCCGCTGTTAGCTTCAGGCTAAAAGTGTAAAACATGTTTAAATGGCTGATAAAGACACACACACGCACACACACACACACACACACACACACACACACACACACACACACACACACACACACACACACACACGCACGCACACAGCTGTGCGTTTAGACAATCAATTGTCAGATTGACAGAGCAGGAGCTGGAAATGGTTATTGATCAGTTGGAGCACAGAGCTGCTCTGTTCAGCTGCTGCTCACGAGTCAGAGGACGAGCTCAGCAGGGACGAGCTCAGCGGGGACGAGGACGAGCTCATTGGGGACGAGCTCAGCGGGGACGAGCTCAGCGGGGACGAGCTCAGCGGGGACGAGTGTCAGCGGGGACGAGGACGAGCTCATTGGGGA
>NW_013952717.1:324135-325493 GCF_001266775.1 Austrofundulus limnaeus | reverse complement strand
TGGACTCGGTGAACCTGCAGCTCCTCTGAACATGACGGAGGTCTCAGGACTGTCACGGCCCGTTAGCCCGGCTGCAGCTGATGGAAGAACCAGAACTTTTCGTCCACATGAACAAACATCTACTTTATAAATCATATTTATTTAAAAAAATACCACAGAAAGTCCCGAGTTTCTGCACTTATTCTGTTTTAATATTTTTATTTCAGGGTTAGATACACTTGTTACCTGTTTTAATGGTTTATTCATATCTAATTACTACTTTAGGCTATTTTAGACGTTCACATGAAAACATGACTGCAGGTTTTTGGAACTTTTACATTTACTTTATTTGCAAATATTTTCCCCAAAGAAACACATGAACACCTTTTCAGTTTCTTTAAAAACAGTGTTTTYTTAGAAAGCTGCTTCAGCAAACTGCTGCTGTTTGTTGTCCTCTTAAGCTATTTTTTAGCCTTTTTTGCTACTTTTGGCTTTTAGTTTGTGTCTCATTTAGTTCGTAGTGTTTTGTTTCTTTCAGCTTATATCTCAGTTTTAGCTTCTTTAACTAATTTCAGCAGTTTGTTCACAGAAAACTGTCTGTTTGAAGCTCTTAAAATCTGAATTTAAAACATTTTCCTCTGAATGTTTAAATTTAAATGTTTAAATTTAAATGTTTAAATTTAAATGTTTAAATCTAAATGTTTAAATTTAAATGTTACCACAGAGGTTTTGCTGAACTTTAATCTGGTCTCTGATGAGTTTATTTAAAGCTGCACAGATGTTCAACATGTTTTTTGTAATAAACATATAAAACCTGAGCTCTGCAGTCTGTTATAAGTTTTTGTTGCTGCTGGATGAGAAAGTTGTGAAATGTCAGCTAAATAAAAACTGATATTGACCCTGTGGCCCTCCAGCTGTGAATCATTACTTTCTGCTCTGTAACGATTCAGCAGCAGAGAAAGTCTCTTTATTATTGTTTCCTCAGAAACATTCAGAACAACATCGACGGCTGTGTTTGAGCCCATGTGGACCTTTAATCYAGCTCCGGAGTCTGAATGGATCCAGAACCAGGCAGGTCTGAAGATTAGCTTCAGCTGCTCACAGCTCCAACAGGAAACCAGGTTGATCCACACAGAGCAAAGCGTCTGATTTACAACAAAACATGAGTTCAGTTTGGATCCAGGAGAGAAAAACATCAACCTGAGCTGAGACTATCAGCACCTACATCCTGAGAAAATAAAAGTTTTTTTCTTAAACTCACTTTAAAGTGTATCTTACCCCCCTGTGAAAAGATAACTCCGCCCCAAGGCGAAATTTGAAAAATGCATCGGGGGGGGGGGGGGGGGGGGGGGGGAGAGAGCGGAGGTGTGGCCAGGACG
>NW_013952717.1:314769-315955 GCF_001266775.1 Austrofundulus limnaeus | reverse complement strand
AGGTTTTAAAACTTGGTAAGATGGACAGTTTTTGCAGTGTAATTCTCTTTAAATATGACGATGATGCCTTTATTGTACGGAGCACAATGAAATGAATAATTTATTAAAATAATAATTAATTAAAATATGATTTATAATAAAACTGGGCCTGAAGGTTCAACCATCTGTGACCAAACGAACAGTTTGCTGAGTCGTGTTACAGCTCTGCCAAGAGAAGCAGCAGATTCAGCTGCTCCAAACTGATTAAAGCTGTGATTCTGTGCTTTTCTTATGTTTCATTGCTTATATTTGTTTTAAAAAAGGAGCAGATTAAAAAACACAGCTGTAGAAAAGGTTCCAGCAGGTCTTCATGAGTTAAACCTCCTGAAACAAATAAAAACTGTAAATCCTGATCTGAACCACTGAGTTCTGCTGTCGACCCGGAGCCTCAGGCTTCGGGCTGCGCTGACTCATCACTTATTCAGAAGAAAAGATGGACGTAGAACCAGTTCAGAGAGACGCCATCGGGCCGGAGGCTCTGCCAGACAGAACACTGGTTCTGGTTGTGTCGGATTAACGGACCTGTGG
Organism: Austrofundulus limnaeus; assembly: GCF_001266775.1. Taxonomy (NCBI): domain Eukaryota; kingdom Metazoa; phylum Chordata; class Actinopteri; order Cyprinodontiformes; family Rivulidae; genus Austrofundulus; species Austrofundulus limnaeus. Next base: position 315,388 of record NW_013952717.1, on the reverse strand, counting down.
TTCTGTTGAACCCTCTGAATCAGGGGGCCCAAACTGTTCCCCCTGAAATGAAACTCTACCCGAGGGCCAAATGTAATCATTTATTACACAAAATACAAACAAGTGAAGTCTTTTTGATTAGTTATAAAACTGTTAAACAATCATATTTATTACAGGTCCAGTGGAACCAGCTGACCCGGTTCTGTAGAACAGAAGCAGCTCCTCATGATGAGTTCAGACTGATTTAATTGTTAAATGTTAAAGTAAAGAAGCAAAATAATCATTTTTAGGTTTTAAATGTGATGAAATAGAAGTAAAAGTAACAATTTTAAAAAATACTTGGTAAAATTATAAATCCTAAAAAAATTTACTTAACCAAGTAACAAAGTAAATATATCTAACATCTGATTAAATCTGAGTGTTTGTGGTCGAATAAAGTGTTAAAATCTATTTAAATACGTTTAAATCATCTAAACCAGGGATGTCAAAAGTGTGGCCCGGGGGCCATTTGTGGCCCCTGAACTGATTTTGTGTGGCCCCTGACTTCAGTTCAAGAATCATACAAACTTGTTTCAGCTGTTTGATGTAGACGGAGACTTTCTATTTATTATTAGGACAAATTTATCACAAAGTAAAATGT
>NW_013952717.1:313426-314549 GCF_001266775.1 Austrofundulus limnaeus | reverse complement strand
TGGGTTATTTTTCCCCCAATTTAAACCTAGAAAATTGCTAAATTTCTTTCAATAATGGAAACCTGCAAAACACTTTTAAAGTTCTGGATCTAGATTAATTTATGCATCCATTTCCAGAAATAAATCTGCTTTATTTGTTTAATTAAAGTATTCAATGCTTTTATTGTTGAGCAGGTAAAGTAAAATATTTTTGGCTTCAGGTCCTTCTGACTTTATGATTTTGGTCCATGTGACRKAATGTTTGGACAGCTCTGATCTAAACGTCTCTTCTCGTTATTTTCATGTTTAATTTTAATAAAATTCAAAGATGAAGTCAAATCTACAGCCCGTTATGTAGTCATGACTGCAAACAGACACAACCTGGTGAGCATGGCGACTGCTGGCGGGCCAAATGAAACGGCTTGGTGAGCCAGTTTTGGCCCGCAGGCCCCACTTTGGACACCTCTGCTGTGTAAACTCAGCTGAGGATGATGATTAAACCCTGACTCACTTAAATGAATTATTTCTTTTGACAGAAAGTTTAAAACATGTCTGCTTTCAGCTCCCTTCATCCAGTTTTAACCTTTTTTATGATCATTTTCAGCCAGTGAAACATTTCTGATGCAGAAAAATGTGTTTTTTTTTGTCAAACATCACAAAAGTTCAACACAACAGAAGCAGTAAAGACGACTAAAGTTTTGTTAGTTTTAGTTGATTTGATGAGATGTTGATTCGAACTAAACCAGATCATCTGATCAGATCAGATCAGATCAGATAAACTTATTGATCTGAATCAACTCGTCTTTATTCTGTTTCAGTTGTCAGGTCACCTGGTAAACGTCACAACCAGAACAATGCAGAACGTTCAGGTCCAGAAGGAGACAGGAAGTCCTGCACCGAGGACATATTTGACTCTATCTGGATATTTTTATGGAGTTTCAGTTTAAAASCTTCCCTCAGGAAGCAACAATAAATGAATACCTTTCAAAATAAAATGTCATTTTTTGTCACTTTGAGGACATTAAAGATCTCATTTCATCACATCTGAATTAATCCGTTTTAATCAACCTGAGCCTGTCTTTTTTATTACAAACTTATTTTTATACAAATGTTTTAGTTTTAAAAGACTGAAATTATATTATAG
>NW_013952717.1:307059-308802 GCF_001266775.1 Austrofundulus limnaeus | reverse complement strand
GTACTTTAATGTAAGTACTTGTACTCGGTTTTCAAAAATCTGGTATCGGTGCATCCCTAGTTTTCTCTTTCTTTTTCTTCTTTTCTATAGTATGAATGAATGAATGAATGATTGAATGAATGAATCAATCAATCAATCAATCAATCAATGAATCAATCAATCAATCAGCTTCTTGCCCTGAGTTCTCTTAACATGAAACAGAATCTCTCCAGGAACTCTTTTAAACTCAAACTTCTCCTTTTCTTCGTTAATGACTGCAGAACGTTGGTTTGTAACGATCTGTGTTTATTTAATTAATCTTGATGAAAGGACAGAAGAGCATCTGTGACGTGTGCTGAAGCCTGATTTCACAACTTCTGCTCTGTGAGCCGAGACTCGTCACACTTCCGGTCCGACCAGAACCGCCCCGGTTCTGCAGAGACCCTGTGAGTCCAGATTCTCGTCTTTATCAGGACTGAACGTTTGGATGAAGTCGAGGCTTTCTGTTAATGCATGAATAGTTTTTTARTGAACAKGTCTGAGTTTAATAAAAYTCTAAATCTTTATTAAACGAGTCTCTGCAGTGAACCAGCTGTGATGTGAAGTTTTGTTTGTTGATCCGAGACAAAAAGCTGTTTGGAGCGAATAACGCAGTGAAACTAAACTGTTGTTTTCTGGAGATCATCTCGTCTCCGAGCTTCATCAAAACAACAAAACGGGCCGAGAACAAGAGGGACAGCTGAGACACAGTCACCTTTTCAAACACACCCTGCTGGTTTTGTCATAAATGTGACATTCTTGGTTGTGGCGAGGAGATAAAAGTGTTTGCAGGTTATCAGWGTTTTACAGGAGCGGCTTGGTTCTCTGCGTTCTTTGAATACCTTCCCTTTTTTGTCCCGGTTCAGGCTCACGAAGAAAAAACACGACTGAACAACCTGAGCTGGTGTTTACTGTCAGAGATGAGGAACTGTTGGAGAAAAAAGCACTTATTTAACASCGTAAAGTGCCCCATCAGGGATTATTAGAGCTGTTTGATGATGRTTGAGTTCAGTTTTTGCTCCTGAACACTCAGATTAAATCTGAACGCTGAGCAGCTCCACGTCTGTTGACTTCCTGTTTGTTTTACATTTAGAGCTTTTTAATTAATAACCTGTTGTTTTATAGCTGCAGAGAGGAGTGACTAACAGTAACATTGATATATATTACTGGACTGGGCGTGGCTAGCTCGTTGCTAGCTACATGGACGTGCACARACTGGAGCTCTGTTCTCAACAAAATGAATGGAGGCCAGTGGACTGAGAGGCGTCATCCTGATGAGAAACTCTTATAAATTTCTTCTACAAACTATGGTTCAAAATAAAGCTGAGCAAACTGTGAATTGTATAGTTATGGAAATTTAAAATTAATTAATTTAAATGACTATAAGTGGCTTAAAATAAGTATTTTGGGTTTCACGGTTGTTTTTTCATACAAGTCAATGAAATCTGACAGCTGGATATTCATACAGATATCTATCAATCAGAACTGAGTCTTACATATTTAAAATAATAACATTTCCTTCCTGAAGTCTTTCAAGCAATATATATACTGTGTGTGTGTTTAATAAATCTGTCTGAAAATGTGACTAGTTTTTGATGCTCAATCAATACATTACTGCGTCATTAGCGAGTCTACATCATAATTTCTGAATTATGCAGTCTAACTAGTCAGTATCCAATAGTTCATATTTTACATGTTTAATAAAAACAGATAAAATCGATTTTA
>NW_013952717.1:299113-306659 GCF_001266775.1 Austrofundulus limnaeus | reverse complement strand
ATTTAAAATAATGTGTGCTTAAGACTTAAAATAGGTTATTAGCTACATTAGACAATCTCTAAATTGTAGGCTGTACCATTTACTTATTTGCTAATGGACAAATGTTATTATCCAATGAATCTGAACAGGAAAGTTTTTGTGCTGCAGTGGCTATGGTGTTATCTTTTCTCGATTTACAGCCAATCCTTTATTTTTCTTTCGGGACTAATTAGCCCGTTATGCAGTGTCCAAGAGTGGGGGTCTTTTCTCAGGAATGCACGGATGTGATGCCTCTTAGTTTCCAGCTTCAGAGCTCGGCACATATTACCATATTAGGAAGACGGTATACCGTGACAAGATTTATGGTACATCTGTGAAAGCCTATAAAGAGCCTTGTACGCCCCTGCTCTTGGCCTTCGTCTTCATCTTCTTACTTGGTGAATCATTTGGCATTGAAGGCCACAATTTGTTTTTTGGCTGTAATCTCCTGGACTGCAAAAATAAAGATTCTTGCTGTTCAACCAGCCGGTTTTTAGAGTCCTCTCTTCATTGAGCGACAGCAGTTCCACTTCAACCAGAAGTCGTGGTTTCTACACCTCACCCGTACCATATCGGCTGTGTCCAGAATCAGGGGCTGCGTCCTCTGAAGGCTGAAATCATCGTCCACTCACAGGAAGACCAGAGGCTGTCCAAAGTCAAAGACTTCTCCAGTGTGGCCAACAAATGTGTCCTTATTTGTCCCTAATTTGAGAGACGGGTCTGATGGATCCTTCTCAGCCCAGCATATCCCATAATGCATTGCAGATCGACTGGAGATTTTTTCCTGTTCGTAATGGTGGACGATCGAGAGACAGGAGAAGAGTTTTAAATAAAAATCTGGTGGTATGAAAATTTAAACTTTCAAGGTTGTGTTGTTAAATCTTTTCTCATGTGTATAAACATGTTTTTAATGTTATTCTTGTCAGAAATCAAACGAGCTGGTATAGAGAAATAAACATATTGCCTTTAAGCTAATTTTGTTGTTTTATGACATTTATCCTGCTAATATATTTATATTTTGCTAATTTTGGTCTGTTTTTGCTTCTGTTTAGAGTTATCACACCAGGGTAGGGATGGGAATAAAGCAGAAGACAAGATCATACAAATTCATAGACACTTTTTTCTGGTATTCACGGTCTACCAAGGACCCGGACCCTGAATTTAGACACAGCTGAGGTGTACCTGAAATTAGAAGCTAAAAACTGGCCTGGTAAAAACCAGCCCCTTGTCCTACCCTTTGCTTCGTACAGAGGGTCTGGACTCTRGGCTATTGAGAAYRGATTCRTGCAGGAGGCGTGGCCTCTGTTGAAYTTTAAAARTATTGGATCGGTTGGCCGTGATGTATGRGTGCCAGCTCCACTGTGAAGGAGGCTAAGAGGCTAAGCTAAGAAGCTAACCGGAAATTARGTGTGCTGTAAACAACCCTACTGAGAGGAGAGAAGCACCGAGCTGAACGAGACGACTGTAAATGAGAGCTGCTGCTTTCTCAGACAATTTTATTTTAATTTGGAAGCCTTATCAYCACAGACTGGCTTCATTCACTTCCTCCACTGCTGTATGCTAAAATAACTAGCAGACACTGCGRAGAAAATCAACATTATCGTTCAAAACTCTGCCTTCTGTTTGCTGATTGGGCCAGGTAAAATTCTCCTGAAGAAATCCTTGTCTTCTGAGCAGAACTGTGTRGGAAGGCGAGGGCCAGGCTAGATAAAAACAGGAAGTGAGGCCATTTTGTTGGTTGTAATGCACAGCTCTGCCACCAGATGGCACTAAACCSTGCAAACTGCTCCTTTAATGATATGAAGAAAGCTTCGCCTGAAAGGATGACAGGACAAAGTGATGAATGAGCTTTGAGTCATGGGAGTTTTTTATCCATCCTCTTTTAGTTTTTTTTTTCTTTTTTGTGCCAGTGAAGAAAAAAACTGCAGCTCTGTGCCTGAAAAGGCTCAGCTTTTGTGATGCATCAGTAAAACGTGGCTTCAGGCGCTGCAGACTCAGACACCCACTCTGGCCTTTTTACCCCGTCATGTCTGCCTGAACAGGACAGACAGACGGARGGACGGACGGACAGCAGTGGATGAAACAGGACGTGGCGGGYGTCCACTGTCTCCAGCCACAACAGAGTCACAGACAGACAAAGAGAGACCTGGTGTCAGCAGAGCCGGGTGGAGGTCCGGACAAGGACAAAGACAACTATAAACACACACACACACAGACACACACACAAAAAGGGGCTTCGAGCCAAGATGCACATCACCATGCTGGACTCTGAGGATGCAGGACTCAGTCCAGARTCTTCATGTCGCTCATTATTTTAGATAAAATCACTTTAATGAAGCAGATTTTCTTTGATTTTCAGCTCCTCGATGTTAAAACACGATGATCAGAAAGACCAGATTATTGATTTGGCGTTTCTGATTTGTTTTTCATAAATACACAAATTAATTTTAAAAAAAGTTCCTCAAACTTTTTCCYAAATTAAAAAGCAAAACGTTCCTTTTTTACGCTGAACTTCTGCTTGTGAGGTGTTTAAGAAGCGGAGGTAGAAAAGCAGCACCGTGTGCAGAACTATTTGTTTGCAGCAGCTCATCAACACCTCCCACACCCAGCCGATTGGTCCTGACAGCCTCTGATTAGCGCCGCGGCTGCAGAAAGAGAAGGCCGGCCGCAGAGATCCGTGGAGTTTCTGGGCCGGTGATGGGAGCTGACAGAACTGGGTCTGAGACTGGCAGGCGAGGAGGCCGAGCTCCTTCAGATATAAACTCTGTTGTTCCAGCTCATTATTTTCAGACTGCGTCTCCTCGCTCTGAAAGAGCAGCGGCTCGGTTTCTTCTGGAGGAGAGTGAAGAACAATCCAGACAAACAGGAAGTGTCTCGTCCTTCAGATTAAAGCTGGGTTTGTGTCGGCAGGAAGGCTCAGGGGACAGGATTATTCAGAGAATCATCAAACAGAAGCTGCTGCTTTATGAACATCTGAGCCTGAGTTTACAGTTTAATTTGATATTTTAGCTGTCATTTAGTCAGAAAGTGAAAAAATATAAATATTTTCTCACCACTGATGGAGTTGATCATGTTTACTTCAGGATGTTTTTCAGCACGTGTCTCGTTCCGCAGTTTTTCTGCTGCTTTAACAATTAATYAATCAAAACGTTCAGCTCCTTCAGGACATTCTGACTTTGGTATTTCAGCTATTTGTYCTTTTTRAGCTGTTTCACTTRTTCAGTCACATTTTTCCAATTGAAAATTAAAGGAGCTGTTTTCAACAACCCTTGAAAATGTTTCTACATCTTAACGCACCTTCTTGTTCTTTTTTAACTTCCTTGAGCTAATTTTAGCTTCTTTTTCTGCTATTTTCTACTTTTTGTGCTTCTTTCTGCTAATTTGAYCTGTTTCTGCTTTTTACAGCTGCTTTCTGCTAWATTCAGCTATTTGCCACAGTTTTARCTAATGTTCAGCTGTTGGCTAAGGTTAGTTATTTTTAGCTAAATACACTCCTTTATTACAACTCATTTCTGCTGAGTTCAGCAAACTTGTGCTCCGTATAATTTCCAGCTACATTTTAACTGTTTTACTGCACATTTTAGTTGTTTTAATTGTAAAAAATTTTCAGCTATAATTTTACTTCTTTCTGCTATTTTTCTGCTAATTTATACTTTTTGTGCTTCTTTCTGCTAATTTGAGCTATTTCTACTTCTGAGTTGCTTTCTGCTATATTCAGTAATTAAACCCCTTTCACCATCTGGGTGCTAATTTTAACTTGTGCCTGCTACCTTTAGCTTGTTTTTATGCTAATTTTAGCTTTTTTCTGCTTTAACAGCTATAATTCTGCTCCTTTCTTCTATTTTTCTGTTAGTTTCTCCTTTTTTGTGCTTCTTAAATGTTTCAAATTGAACTTGCTGTAAATGTTTTGTTTTAAAACATTTTCAGCTCCATTTCAGCAGCTTTCAGCTAAAGTTTTAGCAATAAGCYTTCACTATTCAYTCCTCTGWTTTTGCCTCGTTGTCAGGAAGATGYTTGAAGAACAGCTAAAACCTGACTCTGACTCCAGTCAACTGCTCTCTAATCAATGATGTCATATTTAAAGGAAGTGTTTGCAGGAAAGAACAATAAAAAAACTTCTTAGTTCTTCAATCAGTTTGGAACAAATCCTGAAATAGTTTTTGGTTTCATCTCATCAGATTCTTTGTCAATAAAAGCTGCTAACATCCTGGCTGATGTAAAAATGAGACGGTGGTTAATAAAACTGTATAAATGTCAGAGTGTTATCACGTCTCTGCTGTTTGCATGAAATCAGAGGACGGACAGACGGGCGGATCGTCCCTTTATCTGCCCCGGCCCGCTGATTAAACGTCCACCAGGACGGCTGAGTGGATTTGGGATTCGGCACGGAGCAAAGCTGAGATTGCCGAGTTCATTCGGGCCCCGCCGGGGTACGTATCAGATAATGTTGAGGCTTTCAGTCTGAGCAGTAATTTCCTGGAAGATGAGGCGATGTGACAGATGGCGCTCGCTGTGGAGGAGCTGCCGAGGACGAGGACGTGTTGCATCGCCGTCAAACCTCCAGGATACGAGCTCGCTCTGCTGCACGGTTACTGCAGGCCGCCGGCAACGATGAGACCTGCAGTTTAACGCTTTTATTTTGAAACTGATGCAAACTGGAAGCCGGTTTACAAACACAGAGAGGTCAGAGGTCACCAGAGACAAACATCTGACTCCACTGCAGCTTAAACTGAACTAAAACAAAGATTTTTTCCCCCAGTTTCCAGTCATTTCCAGTCAGACACCTTCAACAGGAAACTGAACAACTTCCTCGTTCCTGTCAGGCTGCAGAGACGATCACAGAAACGTCAAACTGAGGCCAAAAACAGGATGAAGGTCTTATCAGGTCAGAGCTGCTCTGGAGTTAAACTTAGAAAACTGACGACTGTTTCCTTCTTATACGGTTCCAGAGAAATGAGCAGCTGTGAAAATAAAAACGAGTGAAAGAAAGAAAAAAACTGATGAAAACAGCAAAAATAGATTCGATTTTATCGCCTCTAAAAACAAAAAATAAAGTCTGAGTTTAGGACTCGCTGCTGAGAGAGAACCAGGGACCAGAACCAGAGTCCAGACCGTCTACAGCAGTTTTTACACAATCATTAAAACATCAGGAATAATCTGCTGCGACTTTTAGACTTTRATTTCTTTTTATTTTATTTATTTTTCTGTAACTCCTCGTAGAAACACATCAGGATCTCTTCAAAACCTTTTGTTCTGAAATCTGCGTAAACTCGATCTGTTTCTCTCTTGTAGCCTCAGCTACAGTTTGAGCTTGTAGCTACGAATATGCTAATTCTGTTATGATGCTAACAGTGGATCAGTGGACAGCGTCACCGTCTCATAATCCTGAGGCTGCAGGTTCGAGCCCAGGTTGTGTCAGAGACAGGATGCAACATGAAACACGCTGATGTAAAGTCTAAAAGCTGAAGTTAGCTTTTAGCTTGGGTTTCATTTAAGCTCTAAGCAGGTAAATCCCATCTGAGGAAACATTACGTTTCTGGATCGAGAGGAAGCCAGATCAAAACCAGAGCAAAGACTCTGTAAGACCTCCATGAGTTCTGATCCGGGGACCACTTCCTGTCAGTGAGTGAGATGACACCTCCACCTGTCTGCTGTCCTCCTTCAGCAGCTGCAAGTGATGAATCATCATCATCTTCATCATCAGGCTGAACGAACAGGGATGGATTCCTGGCAGCCAATCAGGAGCCGGATAAATGACCAACTAGAACACCTTAAACCAGGGGTCTGCAACCTGTGGCTCTGGGGCCACATGTGGCTCTTTGGTCCCTCTGCAGTGGCTCTTTGAAAATGTAACCAAACATAATTTGTTTTTTTTTATACTCACAACAGAAATAAATCTGTATGTGATCAATACTACTAATACAAAAAAGTAAAACATGTTAGCTCATGCTAGCCTGTTGTTTACTTAAATATTCAATTTTCATTCTCTGATCTCTCAAATCCATCAGAATTAACTTTAAAGAATTTGAAGTCTACATAATATTAAGAATTAGAAAATAAATGTGCCTAAATAGTTCAGTTAGTTTTTATGAAATTCGATATAAACTATATACAGTATTTTTTTCTCGTTTACATGAATATGGTATTTTTATTTGTCCTGATGTGTATAATAATAAATAATAATAATAATAACAATATTCCTTTAGTTTTCTAATGTCTCCTCCACTGACCAGAAAAGTTCCCAAAAAGGCCTTGAAAAGGCCCGCGGACCACCAGTTTATAATCACAGTTGAAGCTTGTTTTGTGGCTCTGGACACGTTTTATTAGTGAGACAAGGAGCAGAAATGGCTCCTTTTATCATAAAGGTTGCAGAGCCCTGCCTGAAACCAATGTCTGAAACTCAGAAAACTAACGTCAGAGTCATTCTGTCTGCTGCGGCGCCTGAAGACGGTCAAACGTTTCCAGTTTTTATAGATTTAAAGACAGAAACTTAAACCAGCTTCAAACAGGAATCGGTTAAAAACATAAATGTGTTTTTAGTGAAAGAGTGAAGAGAAGAAGATGCTTTCTAAAAGCAGAAATCACATTTTGTTACAGTTTTTCTGCTCMTTCAGAGTGTATAATCTCAACACATGCATGAGTTTTTACAGTTTTTATATTTGCAGCAGTTCGAGCGTAGCTGCTGCTGATGCCTCAGAGTCTTTGAATTTAAAAAATGCTGCAAATCTGCAGACTTTAARATGGAGCTCAGCTGAAAATCTGCAGGATTGTTTAAGATTTGAAGCAAAAACACAAAATCCATTCATTCAGTGCATCKGTGTTCTGCAGCACACCTTCAACCTTCACTAAACGAGGAGATGGAGCCGTCTCCCTGCAGTTTAGAGGAGGATGAAGCAGCTAAACACAAACACCGTGGCTCTGCTCACACACGGCTGAAGGAAACTAAATTAAATWAAAAAAGGTTTTCTGATCGAAACGCATCGACAGCAGCATATTTTACTTTATTTATCACGTTATCTGGATTGATTTAAAAAAGCTCGGTGAAGAAAAGAAACCCTCCTCCTCCTCTCCATCCTATTGATAGGCAAGGTGGCATCTCTCCATCCACACCCTGCAGCCAGCGCGCATGCGCGCCGCGCAAACAAAGGAACGGAGGAGGAGGAGGAAGTTCAGAAAAAAACCAACACGTCGATGCAGCAACAGAAAGAATCAAATCTGTGTTTGATTACAGAGGGGGGGGGGGGGCATCAGGTGCAGCTTCATCACCAACCCACTCAACACCCCCCCCCCGCTCCCTCCTCCTCCTCATCTTCCTCAGAGCAATAAAAGGATGTGATATTAATAATTCATCTGCATCGTGACATAATGTGAGGAGAATCAGCGAGCTGCAGCTTTATGATGCTCACCTCCAGAGTGTGAAGCAGTGGCGTCACTAGGCCTATTTTAGGGGGGCTGGAGCCCCCCTAAAAAACTTAAAGCCCCCCTAAATTATTTAGGTGTAAAAAATTATTATTATTATTATTATTAT
>NW_013952717.1:292125-298729 GCF_001266775.1 Austrofundulus limnaeus | reverse complement strand
ACACACACACACACACACACACACACACACACACACACACACATTTAATTTACAAATATTCTGTGCGTCTCCAGGGGGCTAAGCCCCCTTGTCCTTAAAACCTAGCGACACCCCTGGTGTAAAGACCCCCCCATCCCCCCGCACCTCCAACAGCCTGTAGAAATGTATTAAAACACATCTAACACACCGAGCTGACCAATAAACACAGCAAAAAAGCATCAATTTAAAGAAAAGCGCGTTTTCCCCTCAAATAAACGCAGGAGCAGCAGAATCTCTGAGCGCGTGCTGCACCGACTGAACACACCCCTTTCTCAGCTCGTGCACATTTTACACAAATAAAGAGCAAATAAAACTTCATTTCAAGCAAACACCAGTTTCAACCCTTTTCTTTTACACTGATTCTTTCAAATCCTCCTGATGCTCCAGTTATTCTGCCTCCAGGCTGCGCGCCGCGCGCCACGGAGACAAGAGACAGAGACAGAGACAGAGACAGAGACAGAAAGGGACAAAAGACATGAGATTGTCCTCAGAACGTCCATCAGGTCCTCCAGGCTCCCGGAGCCGCAGGGAGCCTGGAGGACGGAGCTCCGCGGAGCCTCTTACCGTGCGGACTGAAGCTCCTGAAGCGGCGGCTGAGTGTCGGTCTGCGGCTCCCCCTGCGCGCGCTCCGCGGCTTCTGCCTGCTCCTCCGCGCGCACACACGCATGCACTGGGGCGTGCGCGCGCCAGCATTGTGCACAAGCAACAATCAGGAACCCGTCAGGAGGAGGAGTTGAAATATTTTTCACCAYTAATCTGGTTTTATTGAGGAAGAGGCGCTTTGAGTTTTATTTTGAAATGTTTGTAATTTATATTTTACAGATTTTTAATCATCAGAACAGAATTCTCTCAGTTTCTTTTCAAGCACGAGGTCCTCTGGTGGGGGATTTATTATTATTATTATTATTATTTATATTTGTGCTAAAACATTTCCTCAGACCTGCTGGAAACGCACGTTTCCTCCGTGCACGTTCTGAACATCCTCCTGTTTCCATCAGTTGTTGCCTTGGCGCGCCCCCTGCTGCTCACTGCGCGCACGCACACACGCGCGCACGCACAGATCTGATGTTGTGTGAGGAACTTGTTGGTCAGCTGCACCTGTTGAACATTTCAAACCTTCAAGATGTCAAATCTGAGGGAAAAAAAACTGCGCTTCTTATTAAAGGCGCCTGCAGAAAAACCCTTCAGGTGTTTATTTTTATTTTTATTTTTGTCTGTTTAAGATGCTTCACCTGTGCAGTGCACCTGGATGATTTCAGCTCAGAGGGTGTCTGATGATGACTTCATCCAAAGTTGTCTACAAAAACAGAAAATCAACACCACYTGCAGTTCCTCTCTGCAACAGCAGGTGGCAGTGTTGGCAGGAAGTTGCTCCTGTCACCGGAAGTTGTGATGAAGGAGSCTGAAAGAAGAGCAGCAGCCGGTCAGATTCAGAATAACTAAAATATACTGATACTAATAATAACTAAAGAAAAGAAGCTGCAGAAAAACTGATAATCAAAAAGATATGTCAAACCGGAAGTAGAAGGGTTCTACAAAATAAAACAGAAAACAGGGTTAATTATGACAGGAAGTAGATGTGGATCTGGTCCAGATCAGTTTGTTCTGCTGAGCCTTCAGGACAACAAACATGATAAGAAGTTTAAAGGGTCAGTTCACTCAAACAAACCAGCAGGAAGTTTAAATAACCTTTAGGTCGCAGAATTAATGAGCTTTAACCAGTTTTTTTATTTCTAAAAGCTGAAAGAAAGGAGTTTAAATATATATATTTATATTTTATATTCTTATTTCTCACTGTGTATTGATAAAACTCATTTTGGTGCAGATTTTCTTTTCTTTTCCTTCGTTAAAAAGACCCTCAGACGCTTCTTGTGAGGGGACTTCCTGAAGATGGTCGCAGCAGATTTAAGTTCATTTTTAAAACATTTTAAAAAAGCTGCTTCACTTTAAAAGCTTGTGACAAAGTGTTAATAATTATTAAGATGTCATTTTTCTGAGGGGATGTTTGATTCAGGAGCTAAAAGGAAAGAAAAAAGGAGCTAGGGTTAAATTTAAAAAAATCTCCACATTTTGTATTTTATATTCGTATCACTTTTAGATTTTCATTCTGTTTTCCTTTGATTTAACGTCTTATTTATAGAATAAACAGGAAGAATGTGTTTTGGCTGCAGAACTGACAGAAAAAATTTGGTCTTTTTTATCTCAAATCTTCAAAAACGAGTTTAAAAAAGCTGCGGGAAATGTTTGTCTTCCTCATCCTGTTATTTCARAGAACTGGACTCAATTTAATCTGATTTAAACTTGTTCGCTCTGTGAAACGCTCTGATTAATTTGAGTGTTTTATCAGCGACAGAACTCCTAAAACACAAGAAATAAAAGAGTTTTATAYTTTTCTTACAGCCTGCAGAGGTAAATGTTGGGATTAAAGTAGTTTGTTTTTATTATAGATGTTTTTTTTATTTAGTTTTTCTCAGGGTAAAACCTGCAGATGTGACCTATCAGTCTTCTTCTTCAAATCAGCTCCTGAGTCCTTGACCCCAGAGGTCAGGAGGCGGAGCTACAATCAGAGGGTTTTTAAAGGTGGGCGGAGCTTCTTCTGATGGCAGGTGAGTCTGTGCAGACAGGTGAGCAGAGACAAGATAAACACCAACAWTTCCTGTTTCCTTAAAACATTTCTCATCTGTTATGTAAACATAAACCATTTAAAGGTTTAAAAGTGACCTGTTCAGGTTTGTTAGGAGTCTTTTGTGTTTTCAGATCATAATTTCTTCATGTTTTATTCTTATCGTTTTAGGTTTTTCACTGGTGTTTTCATTTAACCAATAAACAAAACAACAAAAAGAAAGAAACAAAGAGATATTTTGACTTTAAATTTATTTAGCAGATGAAGGAGGAAACACTTGATCCATTTTTATTATTGACAACAGCTTCATTTAATTGATGTTGTTATGATTAAATGTTAATTATACTCATATTTTAATAAATATTGAATAAGGCCGTTTTAATTAAACAATTCAAAATGACATTAGCGGTACATTTAAAGGCTTTTCACATTTCAAAACTAAAAATGTTTGGACTGTGAACCATTTCATTTAAAAATAAAACATTTTTCAGAAGACTATTTTTAGATCAGATTTATTTATTTACTTATTTATTTATTTATTACAAATAAAATGCTATATTTTTAAAATGGTAGAAGGTTTGAGTTGTGAAGCTCCGGTGTTGTGATTATATGATACATGGGCTTGCCATAGRTTAGACAGAGGATCCAGCTGTGGACAGAGGTTATCGTGTTTCTGCAGCTTCTTGTGCACGTGTTGACAGCAGGAGGAGTCAGTGAGGCAGGAGGAGGAGCAGAATGAAGAGGGGCGGGGCTTCATGTCGGAGAGGGGCGGAGCTTCAGGATCATTGTCCACCCGGTGTGTGAGTGAGTTTCTGAGCGTCTCCAAAGTTTCACCGGCGTCTCGCTTCTTCACCTCCTGCAACTTTTCTCTGTTTCCCTGAAAAACAAACAAGTAAACAAACAAACAAACAAACAAAGAAGGAAGGAAGCGGAGCTCCGCGGACTGAGGAGGCCGAGCCGCGGAGGAGGGACGAGGCTCCGAGCCCAGCTCCGTCTCCTCCGGATGAAGAACCCACGAGACAAAGAGTGAGTTTCCTCCATCCTGAAGCCCCGCAGGGACCCCCAGCAGCAGCAGGAGGATGAAGCCCTGAGGCCGCGGGAACCGGCATCAGGTGTTGTTTTTACCTGGAGTCAGACAAACAACACCTGTCTGTGCTGCGCGTGCAGCCAGGCCTGTGACGTCATCCAGCCAGGAGGACAGGATGGACAACTTCTTCACTGAGGTCAGAAACCCCTCACTGCTTCACTTCTTCTCTTCTTCACTCATTCACTTCTTCACTTCTTCTCTTCTTCACTCATTCACTTCTTCACTGCTTCWCTTCTTCTCTTCTTCACTTCTTCTCTTCTTCACTCATTCACTTCTTCACTGCTTCWCTTCTTCTCTTCTTCACTTCTTCTCTTCTTCACTCATTCACTTCTTCACTGCTTCACTCATTCATCCAAAACATCTCAGACTCACTGACTTCTGTCAGAATTACTTTATTGTAATAAACAGATTTATTATAATAAACAGATTTATTATAATAAATATAGTTATTATAATCATCTTCATAAATAAAGCCTCAGAGTGAGGCTGAGTCCTGCAGGACTCCTCTGATCTGGTCTGAGGGGGGTCAACAGGTCCCAGAGGGTCTTTGGTATTTCCGCACCTCCTTCCTCCAGGAAAGAAAGAGTGAAAAAGTTCTGTTGAGTTAAAAATAGAGRCTGAGGTTTCAAACCAGCAACTTTCAGCTGAAGCTTCTGCAGACGGTTTCTGACTCTGGATCCACTTGTTGCTCCTTTTTTTACATTTGAAGCAAAAAAACCATTAGTTTTTTACACAACCTGTGAAACAGTTGAGACAAATTCAAAATTATCTTTTTTTTTAAACATGGCTTTTATCTTTTTATAAGATTAATTTAATTCAGGTTTTATTTTGATTTTATGTCCTGACATTTCCAATATTGAGGATGTAGTTTCAGTTTTATTTATTTGAACAGTGTTTTATTTATTTGAACAGTGTTTTATTTGTTTCAGACACTGAGCTGATAATAGATATTCTAGTTAAAATCGTATTATTTTCTTCTTGTCTCTGTGTGTTTGCACAGATAAGTTCAGTTAGCAGCTCAGACTGTGGGCAGTTTTTATTCAAACCATGATCTGTTACAGTAACCACACCTTAGAGCGATGATGTCATCCAGGTAGGACTGCAGGTGACGTTTCACACAGAGCCATTTTAAAACCAGTTTTTCCTCATGTGGTGACGGTTAGAAACTGCTCTGCCTTCAGCTCTTATCCTGGTGTTTGTTTATTTATTTATTTATTTATTTATTTATTTATTTATTTATTTGAGTGGACTGAAAGGTCAAAGGTCATGAGACATATAAGGGTTTTTAGAGTTCTTCGGTCCTGCGGCCGGTCTTATGACGAGGAGCGCTCCGTCACGGCGCTGCCTCCTTTATGTCAGATCATCACAGCTGGAACAAAGAGCCCACTCTTTAAGGAAAAAAAGGCCGTTTGAGAGGAAATAAAGACGAATCAGTTGGAGAGGAATGTTTCATATTTACTCTCAGGACGGTGCTCAGAGAGAGAAAACAGAAAAAAACAATGAATTCTTTTAAAAAAGTCTGATGATTCTTGTTTAATTTATTGAGTAAAAAACACTTTTTGTTGTTTCTACTTGTGCGAAACTCAGAAAATGTAACCAGACATGAGGAATGTGTGAAGTTTAGTTTGCATCGTGGCTGATTTAAAGTAGGCCTGTGTATTGGCAAGAATTTGGCGATACGATACATATCATAACAGAGGGGTCACGATACGATATATCCCGATATATTGCGATACTGTAAGCTAGGCGATATATTGCGATTTTTTTTGTCCAAAAATTCTATTAAATAAAAACATCTTACTGAAAAAAAAAAGGAAAAGCTAATGTTTACTCACAATGCTAATACTATACTTACTCTCTGGTGCTCAACAGGTAGAGGAGCCAAATGTCTGGCTCACTGCTGCCAACTAGTGGTCAGAGGCTGAACTACAACATAAAAAAATGAACGGGTGGCAAGAAGGTTGACATTTTAAACCTTAATTAAAAATCGACACAGGGCTTTAGAATATCGATACAGTATCGGGAAATGAAATATCGCGATATTTCAGTGTATCGATATTTTCTTACACCCCTAATTTAAAGCTGACGGATGTTCTGCTGTTTTCATCACGTCTGGTACCAAAGTTTCCATCAAACACTTACTCTGCGTTCCAGTTGTATCGCAACTCGAAACCCTGAAGCCGGACTGACGTCAGTTCCGAGCTGATAGCGTTCCAGTTTCAAACATCTTTGTATTATTTTTCTCTGCAACAATAAAACGTACAATAATAGTGCTCTACGAGGTATTTTGAGTGCACAGTGTTAAAACATATTTTAACTATCACTATATAGCACTACAAGTACGTCTGACGTAAAGTAAAGTAAACAACACAGAAGCCGCATTTGTTTACATGCAAGACTAGCAAKGTTAGCYGTTAGCTTGTACTAGCATGCTTGTCCGAGCTAACCGCTAACATTGCTAGTCTTGTTTGTAAACAAATGCGGCTTCTGTGTTGTTTATTTTACATGCAAGACTAGCAACGTTAGCAGTTAGCTCGTACTAGCATGCTTGTCGAGCTAACCGCTAACGTTGCTAGTCTTGCATGTAAAATAAACAACACAGAAGCCGCATTTGTTTACATGCAAGACTAGCAATGTTAGCGGTTAGCTTGGACAAGCATGCTAGTACGCTACATACATTAAACAAATATAAAAAAGGAAAATAAACAAATTACACTTGTTTTTATTCTGCCTCCTCTCTTCTTACTTTCTGTCTGTTAAATAATGGGGATGGTGCTTGTGTGCGTTTGATTACATGTCCTGATGCATCTCAGTAATCCAGGTAAAAAATCAAAAAGAAAAATATAGTATAGGTC
>NW_013952717.1:289427-292038 GCF_001266775.1 Austrofundulus limnaeus | reverse complement strand
ATGTAACGCATGCTCGGGCTGCTCGGGTATGGTTCGGATGCGCCGACCTCTCGACTCGAATCTACGGCTTAAGTTCAGGTGGCGTTCCAGTTGGAAAATAGAACTGGGAGGCTAGAAGCTACGACCTCCGAGGACAACTGGAATGCAGCAAAATGAAACCTCTGGATTCAAGATGGCTGCCGCAGCTGTGGCGCTAAAATGAGTTCAGTAGCTAAAGAACATCACATGGTTTTAGCTGAGGGGTGGTCCAGATTCAGCCTGGGTGTGAGCTGTAGTTGATTTAAAAGAAGCCATTTGTCTGTCGGACCTGAGAACGAGGAGCTGAGAAGCTTCCAGCAGCTCCGAAAGGACCTGTGAGTTTTTCCACCAGCAGAACCCACTTCAAAGAGTTTSATGAGGAGTCAGACGATTTCCTCACTTTCTGCTCTTTTTGTTTTCTTCTTCCTCACCTCTTAAATCAAACGTAGTGTTGAAAGAGAAGCACGAGGGCAACGTTGTCCCCCAAAGCACGGGGGCCAGAGGGGGACGTGTCCAACAATGACACATCCTTCAGCAGGACGCTCCTCGTCTCTAATTACTGAGCTGCAGCCAAAACAGTCTGGACCAGAGTCCCAGTCCGAGCTAAAAATAGACCTGGATCCAGCCTGAACACGAGATGGAAACAGAAGCACTCTGAGTTTAGCAGCTGAACTCTGAGTTTTATACTTGTTATTGGATAGTTTGCTGATGTTTCAGGAAGACACTGCTCTGAGGATTAGTTTGTTCAGGTGTGTTTTGATGTGAAGTCCCAGTTGTGAACAGCTGCTGCAGACAGGACGAGGCAGGTGTGGGCGGGGCTGTGATTGGTCCGTGTCAGGTTTGATCCCGTCCAATGGGGAGCGAGCAGGTGACTGGTCAGGACCTGTGTGTGTTTGCACAGTGGAGTCAGTCGGTTTGTTTCTGTTTGAAATGAAGGGCGTGGAGCGAGGTAGGCTTCAGGTTTCCACCAATCAGAGCGCAGCCCCGCCTCCTGCGTGTGTTTGTAGTGATCAGCGTGTTGGTGGCTGTAAATCTGTAACAACAGAGTCTTTAGTGTGATGCTGGGAGCTGCAGAAGAAGCTAAAACTGAGTTWTTAAAGCTAAAAGTAGCAGAAAGCTAACTGGTGCTGAAAGTAGCTCAATAATAAATGTTTTTCATTAACCCCTTCATGCACACTCATAATAAAACTTGTTTTATTTTTTCACTCATGCACGTTAGGTTGTGCTGGTTTAGTTGTGCAGAATAAGCCTGGTGTTTGTGGGATTATTTATGTTGTGTGTTGCAGTTATGCTGTTAGAAAACAAACGGCTGAAGACAAACGATGAGAAAACATGAAGCAGCAGCTGCAGCTTCATGGCTGCAGGAAAGCGTTCCCTCCGCTGCAGGAACCTGGACTTCTCTGAACCCTGATCTGAAGATTTTATCTCTCCGTCGTTTCTCCTCGGCTGTTTTTCTCYTTAAAAGCATAAAAAGTAACGGCCCAGTCATGGACGGTAATCGTCTCGCCGCTACAAAGACAGGCCCGTTTTTACAGCCGGGTTTTTAATGTTGGTTTTATGTTGGTTTCCACACAGTTTCGACTCCCGCCCACCGTTTCTTCATGCCTCGTTTTAATGTTGAAACATGACACCTGTGGAGCAGCCGGAGAGCCCGATGGAATTTAAACGGCTTGCAGATTTTGTCGTTGTGGGGCGCCCATGATGGACTRTGATCCTTCTTGGCCTTGTAGGACAACTGTGGAACACATCCAGCTGAATTCTTGCTGCTTCTTGGTCCTCAYGAGGTTTCAGATCACTCTGTTTGGAGACGAAGGAATGTTCAGACACAAATGGCTGACAGAGKTCTGATTTCTCCAGGAGTGAAAKCSAAGGTTTGTTATTAACCTCGAGGAAAGTTACCTTCAAACGTTTCTCCTGGTCCACTCTGCTGCTTTGACCAAAACCACAGAGGATTGAAGAGGATGGAGGAGTTTAATGCAACAAACCTTGATCCAGACCCATCCTCCTTACAGTGCTTCACATTTTAACCATTAGTGATGTGAATACTTCATGACCACTCATTTTCTGTGAAAATGTAGTGCTGCGTGTCATTGATGTTTAGGTTATAGGTTAAAAAAAGCAAAACCATACAAAAATAGAACCAAAACTGTTTATAAAACAATCAAAATGAATGCTAAATCGAACACAAGCAAAACAGTGATTAAAATTAGCAAAACATGCTAAAAATAAACAAGTGCTGAAGCTAATATTAGTTAAAACGAGCAAAACATGCTAAAAATAAACAAATGCTAAAGCTAATATTAATTAAAACAAACAAAACATGCTAGAAATAAACAAATGCTAAAGCTAATATTAATTAAAAACAAAACATGCTAAAAAATAAACAAATGCTAAAGCTAATATTAGTTAAAACGAGCAAAACATGTTAAAAATAGACAAATGCTAAAGCTAAAATTAATTAAAACAAACAAAACATGCTAAAAATAAACAAATGCTAAAGCTAAAATTAATTAAAACAAACAAAACATGCTAAAAATAAACAAATGCTAAAGCTAAAATTAATTAAAACAAACAAAACATGCTAAAAATAAAC
>NW_013952717.1:281589-285430 GCF_001266775.1 Austrofundulus limnaeus | reverse complement strand
GCCTGAAACTCTCAGACTGAAGAAGTCTCTTGGAGGAGAGACGAAACGTTTAATTAGAGAAGAACCCGTCCAGAAGACCTATACAATTTTTTTCTTTTAGAAATGAGAAGTTCTTCACTTTTTTCCTCCCTTCCTCCTGCATGCTTTGCAGCAGCAGCAGAATCAGTATTGAAATAAGTGATTCCAGCACTGTATTCACTTGGTATCGAATCGATACCAGAAGTCCCAGTATCGCCCAGTATCGCAGTATAGAGGTTTGGTGTGTGGAGGTCTGCGTTCAGGTGGAGGTCAGAGGAGGAGGAGGAGGGTGAAGGCTGCTCAGTGTTGTGACTACAAACACATCAGTGTGAAGATTAGAGTCAAGGATGAGCGTTAACATRGTCTTTATTTGTTGTTGCTCTTCAGATAAACACTTTAACCTGTTTAAGCRTCTTTTACAGCTTTGTTTACCTGCATCGTGTTTGTGGGACAGAAAAARATCTTTCAGCTGTGAACCTAAAGCACAGAGAGTTCAGAGTAAAAACACTGATAAAACACTGATAAATGTTTTATAACCTTCAGATTATCATAATGAACTCATAAGTTATCGGAGGAATGAAAACAGGAGTTTAAATAGATTCTGATGTCTGCATTTGGAACAAAGTTTTAGATATTTACAGACGATTAGAGTCGAATGTTTTAAATAAGTTAATGAAAGTTGGATCAGAGCTCCTCAGTGTTTGATGGTTTTAATCCAAAGCTTCAGTTTGAGACAGGAAGCTTCTGCAAAACCAGGAAATGACTTTTTGATTTCTGGTTCCTCCTGTRTTCCCTCCTTGCTCCTTCATCCTTCATCCTTGCTCCTTCATCCTGACTCTTTCTTTCTCACCTTTACGTCCTCCCTCCTTCCTCCTGTGCTTGTCTGGACTTCCTGTCCCTGTTCTGAACATCCTTTGGACCCTGATGCTTCCTAACTCYTCTCTGTGTCCAAACCTGAACACGTGTTTGTTTGATCTGTAGAACCTCTGTATTTATCTGAAGCAGACGTTAATGAAGCTCCAACACGTTAATTAAACAGGAATTCGTTAAGAAACAGATTGAAATAAGCTGGTTTTAGAGAATAGCTTCTTTCATTGCCTCTAAAACTTGGTGACTTTAATTGACTTTATTGATATTTTTTAACACTTTTCATCTGTTTAAAGAGGATTAAAGCAACGTCTGCTGATTGTGTGGTTTTAAAGAGCAGAAGCTACAAACTGGGCCGTTGTGTTAAAATGTAAACACTGATTATCTAAATGCTCTTTATAAAGCTGCAGGAGAATGTTGCTTATTGTTCTGCAACGTCCTTCAGATTCACTTCTTCTGTTTCTGATCAAATCCTCGTGACGTTGGAGGAGCTTTATCTGATCTGTGTTGGAAGCAGCTTCCTGGAAAACCCCCGTACACACACACACACACACAAACACACAAAGCACAACATAAGTGCCAAAGACACAACCCAAAAAAACCCTAAACACCCATTTCCACTAATTATCTGTTCTTCGCTGCTCTCCTGCTGATGTGGATCTGATCCTCAGAGGGATCTCAAAGTGTTAAAGGTTCATTACACAGTTTTTTATTTGCATGATTAAAGCTGAAAGTTGGGTCATTAAAGGTCTGAGTTCTGTTGTAGCATCGGGACCATCAGACATCAGGCTCYCTGCTGATTCCTAAAGTTTATAGAGCTTTATGAGCTTGACTCATTTTCAGATTGAATGTTTTCTTTGTTTATATATTTTTATTAATAATCTGCTGTTTAATTAGAAACCTCCCTTTGAACCTGGAAACCTCAGGAAACCAAACAGACCAGATTAATTACGGTTCAGCAGTTTTTAATCCTCTGATGTGATGGAATTTTTTTTCATTTTTAGTGCCTTTGATTCGGTCATTTTATTATTCTGTTAAAAACTGAGTCATTATTAAGTGTTTTGCAGCATTAAAGTGTCTGTAATCATTTAAATACAGTAAGTCTAGAAAACATCTTAATATTTAGGAAACTTGGTGTAAAACAGAATTTTACACATTTTTGTCACATAAGTGCGTATTTTCTTTTGATCTTGGCTCAGCTAAAGTGAAACAGGAAGTGACATCAAAGGGGAACTTCCTGATCTTTATTTATTAAAACAATATTATCTGAACTCTGACTCTTCATCTCTGATAGACTCAAAATAATCTAAAGAAACATCAGATTATTTTCTACAGTCTGTTAGTTATTGTAGCAAAGCTTTGTTTACATTCAGACTTTCCCCTCTGACATCACTTCCTGTTACTGAACGTGAGAATATCTCAACAACTGTTCATCTCAGCGCTGTCAAATGTTTTCCACAATATATTATCAATGTTATCTTTCAAAACATGCATTCATATTTAATACAAAGATTGGATGTCACAGGCACTTTAATATTTCATCATGTTAACTGTGTTTTAATGAGTATTTCAGTGTGAAACACAGCTTTTATTCTTGATTCTAATTCATCCAGCTTTAATTCTGTTGTTGAAGAACGTCTCGARTGTTTTTAACGTCCTGAACTCTGTGAACGACTGATTTGAACATGTTTTGGTTCGTGGTTGGTTTACACGCTCACTGCAGAGTAATTCTCCTAATTCCTCCCTCGCCTCACCACTTACCCAGTTCTAACTGAGCCAAGCCATCAGAACCAGAGACRTTCCCTGAAACTGCACTCAGAGACCTGAGCCTTTTCCAAAAAAAAGGCCATAAAGTCATAAGGAGTTAAAAGATTTGATTGTTTGTCTCAGAATCTGGATTGACCTCCATAAATAATCTTTTATCTTTTTCTTTAAAATCAGTTTTAAAGCTTTTCGCTGCCTCAGCAGAAGTAGAGATGTGTCTTTTTTAGATGGTCTGACCCAGATGTGGGTGAGAACAAGAGTATTGTTAGCATTCAGCGGAACGCCCGCGTGCCGTTTTTGTTTCATTTTATTTTTGAAAGGCTGTTCTGTGTTTCTGTTCAACCTGTGTCCATGTTCAATGCATCAAAATGGACGTCTAGACCCTCCTCTTTCGATTGACACCTCATTTGACCAACTGGGTTCAAGTATTGGCTGTCCAGAGCCAATAATATATGAGAAGTGACCAACTTCTGGTTTTCCTCATCCTGGGTTTGATTGACTGTAGATTTGGCCAATCAGCTCCGAGCTTCGTTCTGATGCCACAGCAGTGTAGCCAATCACCGTAGCCAATCACCGTACTTTCATTTGSTGTATATATTGAGGAGGTGGGAACATTTTTATTGACGGGAAAGCTAAATACCCAGGACGTCGCCATGTTTTGACAGTCTTTACGCCAACGAAGGAAGSTAACGCTCACAGGAAAACGTTATTTTCCATCGTATTTTGTCCAGTTAGCTGACTAAACCTGCTGATAAGATGAAAATATATTTGTTATTAAGTGTTTCGAGTGCTTCAAGACATGGAAGAGTGGTTTTTGTGGCCAGGAGAAGTAAAAATGTTTGGATAAAAAGACTTCTGGTCGGCCATTTTGAGTCGCTAATTTCGTCATATTTGAGGACAAATACGCATCAAATGTGAGTGAAAAACAAATATTTTTTCGGTGCTGGTGGTTTTATAATCTGTGTGAAATGTTAATGCTTTGAAAGAAATAAGGATATATTTGTTTATTCTTGCGGTTTGGCTGTTTATTGGTGGAAACTTGGCTGAATGTACCCCAGTTGGTGTAAATATTTCTGAATATTAATATATATATTTTTAAATTAATCATGCTGTGAGTAAATATGGATGGTAGAATGTGTTTTGTGGGGGTTTAATCTTTAATTTAAGCCCAGAGTGAAGTCCCTGTGTTGAA
>NW_013952717.1:269316-281297 GCF_001266775.1 Austrofundulus limnaeus | reverse complement strand
CTTCAATATACTCAATACTAGTTACAGTTACAAAGAATATGACTGCTGAAGTTAAAAAAATCAGATTATTTTAAAAAGAGACCAAGCTTGTGAATTTACTCTAAAGGGTTCAAAAGCAGTACTTCATTTAATTTGTGTGTACTTTTTAAGGTGTTTTATGGTATTTTATGCCCGAAGGTTAACAGGTTTAATAAAATAAAGTTTTAGATTTGAYCTCAGTGCCCAGGAGAAAGTATTTCACAATAAAAGCTTTTTCATTTGGACCTGAAGTAAGTGATGTTTTCAGGTGTCAGTGAGCTACAGCTTTAATTCGCCGCCTCAGCCGTGTGTTTCTGAGGAGAAAAAACTCTCCTTTTTCTACAACAAGAGTCTTTTGTTTGTCTCAGAAGAAAAGAGGAAGACAGTATTTATATTCCCACCGTTCCCTGCTCCACAGCCGACTGCCAGGCGACCACAGCTGGGWAACACATGGTGCGTTTGGCCTCAGCTGCCAGCCTGTAACACACACCGACACACACTTCTGCTGCTGCTGACGTATCCTGCAGCTAGTCTCAGTTTCACACACTTTTATAAACAATAGAAAAGATTCAGAAATGACTCCTGCTGAAGCACGCAGCAGGAGAAAGTAGGTCAGGTGGGCTTTATTTGAAGGAGTTTGGTCATTTCCTCCTTTTTTATAGCAGCCGTGGTCTTTAGAGGCGGAAACCGSTGGAAGCTCAGTTCAGCATCGGGTCAGTGCAGCGCTGCAGAAAGACAGCTTCTGCAAACTTCATGACTTTTTCATTTTCYTTTTATAATTTAGCATATAAATCACACTGATTCTACTTTCACTAAACGCCTCTAAACGGGACAACAGAGTGCCTTTATTTAATCAAACACTCAGTTTCCTGTGCTCTGCGGCTGCATGAAGTCTGGAAAGCATAAAGTTTTAAGCAGAAAGAAATTCTTGTATCAAAAAAGCAGCTGATGTTGAGATGATGGGATGAACCCAGTAATGACGGTTCAGGCTTTTCTTGTGTTTGTCTTAAATGCTGGAGACATTCTGTGGGACAAACGTCTTGCAGGAAACATTAATTAGCTTCCACAGTGAGATGAATGGGGTTTTAATGTTGGACCACCTCTAAAGTAATGTTTTGTAACCGTAAAGCCCACATCCTGGACCCCGTCCACCAGCCAGTAAAAGTCATTTTCCTAATTTGCAAATTGCGGCGAAGACGACGAGGCTGAACGCAGGGAAAACTGCAGGCGTGATGCAAACTGCAAGAAAACTCTCATATTTCTGCTTTGACTGGAGCTAAAGTCCTGATTTTTACCACAGCTGCCTCCCTTTACMCTCTGAGCACTTTGTTTCCACCACACTTCAGGTTTTTATACCAAATGACTCAACAAGGAAACTTTCTCTCCTGTTTAAAGTTGAGAACATATTAACCAGCGGATGGAGGCGGGGCCTAATTACTCTCTCAGAAGTTCCACGGTTGTGTTATTCTGGAGGGAGAACTCTAGAACTAAAGTAGTGCTGGGCGGTGTGCCGTTTTGTACCGAAAACCTGTTTTTATTTTTGTTATGAAATGACTTTTCTGAACACCGGTGTAAATAGCCTGAACACGTGCGGAAGGTTTTGTCGCAGCCGCCAGTGAACTGTTTCCCTGGGGACACGTTTCCTTGCAGCACCGCTAAGCGCATTAGCATGCTAATGTTATTGTTGGAACAACTGGCGGCGGGTGGTGTGTTTCAGCCGCTTATATGGTCTGACGTTAAAAAAACCATCCCGTTTTCACCATCGCTGAATAGTGAACAACTCTTCAGTGACGTGCACGGTTAGATTTAACGCGTTATGATGGAGACGTTACTGCATGGAGACTCTAGCGTGCTTCTATTGTGAAAAGCCCGGGGGGAAGTAGTTTTGTAGTGTGGTGGAGTTGACTGGTGTGCAAAGTGAGTCGTCCTTTTAAGTTTTATTAACACGTAACGATGGACCAGATAATGATTTTTTTCTGAACCCTTCACGATCGGACCTAAACGCATGATTACTGTCTACAACCAGACAAAGAAGATGTACAAGAGGAGGGAAACAGTCATACAGAGGTACAGTAAAAGAAAAAAGTCAATAAGCAAAGTTTGTACATTTCATTATCAGCTGAGCTGTGAAGAAAAAAATACAGTCAAATACCGTGAAACTGGTGTAATTGTTGAAAATACCGTGATATAAAATTTGGGTCATATCGCCCAGCTCTAAACTAAAGGTTAAATCAGTCTAAATGAATAAAATCACAGTTTGTCCTCACCTGCTGCCTCATCTGATGCATTAAAGTTTGTTTCATGAGTCTCAACTACTACCACCTCATATAGCTCTCTAAAGGTTAATCACATGTAGCTTGTTTGAATCATGAGTGATTCTGCTGTGGAAAGACGTTACGAAGGATTCCCGCTCTTTGTTTTGCAAACCAAACCTCGTCAAAAACACCAAATCATTTATTTTCTCTGGAGCTGAATCGATGAGTTTCTGTTGCTGAAGTTTAACCTGAACAACTCCAATTTAAAAAAAAAATTAGGCTTTATTCTCTTCTTGATTTGCAGATTATAAACATTTCTAACGTCTGTGCTTTGAATAAATCGTGCAAATGAATCTAAATAATCACAACTCGGATAAAAATCTTCCCACTGAAACCAGGAAGGCGATCAACAAAAGCTCAGAGTCCAGCCAGGAAGAGCACGTTAGAGTTTCTTCACTTCAAAGCCGTTTGTTTCTAAAGGAAATTTATTTTTCGTGCACGTGATAAGTGTGTTTATGTTCTAGTTGGACAGTTAGAATCTCAGCCTTTCTTTTTTTTTTTTGCATTTCGTTTGTTTCATGTGGCTGCCTTGAAACAGGAAACCCACAGAATGTCCTCGGTCGTTTGAAGCAGGGCCAGCATCCAGGTGCTTGGCACTAAATAATGAGCTGAACGGGTCTGTAGCTGAAAGAGGAATAAATGTGTAAAAGGTCGGAGTCTGCAGGTGGCCGGACTGCTCCGAGTCCTGGATCAGCACAACTGTTGGCATTAAAAATGCTCCTTTTACTTCATTACAGACAAAAAGTTTGAACTTTGTTGTTTGTGWGACTCGTGATGGTTTATTTCCAACACAACAAAGAGAACTTCAGTCAAATTAACTTAATTACTTTCTTCTAATTTATCTTTGTTTGTTAAAATGTCCTTAATAGTGTTTTAAGCAGACAAAGGAATCCAGGGCTGGGTTTGGTGGCCAATTCTCTAAATCYATTCAATTTCGATACATAAGGTGAATCGTAATTGTTTTCCTCTACAGTACGAGTGCAAATCTGTCCAAACAAAAGTCTCCATGGCCTCCGTTATCTTTAAGCTTTGCAGAGTCAGATGGTAATTTTAATGATTCGTTAAATTTTTTTGTTTTGCCCCAGACAGCAGAAGCTAACGTTAGCACTGCGCTGCTCTAAGAAATGATTTTACCAAATTTCCAAGATTGATAAAGTAGTTTTCTTTACCCAGCCCTAATAATTACTGTGGTAATAAAAAAGACAGTGAAATATCTTTAAGCAAGCTGCGTCTCAACAGATGCATGACTTCACAAAACCTTTTACATACGACTTAATTTATTTTAATGAGCATCATTAAATAATTTGGCTTTTTACCCTCACCAGAAATTTGAACAAAAGGTTTAGAACAGTGAATAAAACAGGAAAACTGTGACTTAATTGTAGTTTAACTTGTAAAGTTTGGGTTCATATCCCGGGCGAGCCCCCAAGTTACGCTCTGACCTGCTTTGTTGAGCCACAAAATTAAAAAGGTGACCTATCACTAGGGATGCACCGATATYAAAATTTCTGCTGATATCGATATCTGATATAATTATTGCTGTTATGGCCGATAACCGATATTTACCAATATTACACAAACACACAAATATTATTATACATATATGCACAAACACACTTGGGTCTTTTTTGATACCATAAACAACCAGACCTCTGAGATGGCTCTACTTCAGTTATTCCTGGTTGTACAGCGTCAATATCACTATCATCATCAAACAGATGCTGCTCAACCAACCACCTCCCCTCCAGAAACAGAAACACAAAGATAAAAAGTGGGAAATCAACATTAATATCAGCCCAATTTTACATATCGAACCGATTCGATATTATAAAAAATGACCAATATCGGCCGATACCATTAATAAAAACTCTTATTTTAGTTTGAAATCTGTTTGAGCTTTAGCAATAAGTAAACATATGAGTTTTTATTGTCTGTGTTTAATCTTCAGTGAAATGTGTTGGAAGGAGTTCAGGAGTATTTCAGCCGTTTTTGTTTTATATTTGGCTGATGTGCTTCATCCGAACAGCTTCCTTTTTAAAACAGTGAAGTTTCTGAATGTGAAACACCTGTTTTCTCAATCAGCCTCGGCTCAAACTCACCCACCTCCAGCAAATATTCAGGGGGAGTTAAATTATCCAACAAACCCTAAAGGCACGTTTTTTACATTGGTTTTCTCTGATTCATTCCTCATTGTCTGTTTGGTGATCCTCAGTCTGTAATTATAGTTTGGTTAGCTCTTTGCAGCAGCAGTCGGATCCATTGTTGTGTTTTATTCGTGGGTTTTATTCTCACGATTGGAGCTTCTCAGAAAGCTGTTTTTGTGTAAAGCTTGTTTTTTAATATGTCAACAAGCAATAAATACGGTTTTACACTTTTTTAGGCCTTTTAATGTGATGGTTAGGAAACCTTTGAGCAATTATCTTACAATTTATTTGTAATAAGTAAAACCGTGGCTTTAATGAGAACATTTTGTTGAATTGGACACGGTGACTCAAAATGCTCTGGAAGTTCAGGGAAACAATCAGGATTTTTTCAGAAGGCCTGGATGAGTAAACATCTCCGGTTGTCACATTGTTTACAAGACAATAAAGTTGTTTAATTCAGAGGCCACGGCACGACTCGGGCAAACAAAAATAGTTGTAAATAGGTGAATTTTACAGATAATGAGCTGAAATGTGGGGCTGCAGTAGCTGAGAGGTGTTGGGTGATGTTTATTATGAATGGATTATTTGGTTCAATGAAACGTTGCTATCTGAGTGTCAGTGATGGTAAACCTTCACACACCCCACTGAGTCAGCCAGGTTCATCCAGAAACACTTGAGTCAGACATGTTGAGACGAAGAAATGGCCGTGAGCGAATTTATGGATGGTTGAGCAACTATTAAAAGGAGGATCATGCTAAAAGAAAACGTAAAAAAAAAGTGAAATAAATTGCGAAAGCTTGTCAGTGATATCCTGAGATGTTCAGTCACTGTGAAATCCTTTAATGCTCGGTTAACTTTYGATTCAGCTGAACTCGTCGGAGTTCAGAGTCGAGGTGTGACTGTTGGACCGGGTGTCTCCAGAGTACCTGTGGGACAGGAGGACAGGTGAGCGAGGGGACTGTCCCTGCTGGGTTCTGGGTTCAGGTTTGAATGATCAACTCCTCTCCAAGCAGCAGCAGCAGCTCTCAGGCTAAACCAACATCTCTTCAACTTGTTTCAAGTTTCTGACTTTAGATTGATGTTCGACCTGTTCTGCAGAGGATTTTTTATTTCCCAGATCCGTGCTCTGATCTGTGGTCTGATCTGTGGTCTGATCTGTGGTCTGATCTGTGCTCTGATCTGTGGTCTGATCTGTGCTCTGATCTGTGGTCTGATCTGTGGTCTGATCTGTGGTCTGATCTGTGGTCTGATCTGTGCTCTGATCTGTGGACTGATCTGTGGTCTGATCTGTGCTCTGATCTGTGGTCTGATCCGTGGTCTGATCCGTGGTCTGATCCGTGGTCTGATCTGTGGTCTGATCTGTGGTCTGATCCGTGGTCTGATCTGTGGTCTGATCTGTGGACTGATCTGTGGACTGATCCGTGGTCTGATCTGTGGTCTGATCTGTGGTCTGATGAATAAAACCTGTAAAAACACCACGGGACAGTTGAGATGTACTCTTGGTTCTGTTTGTCCTGAGGTGTTGGTGCAGTTTGCATCATTGCATCCGGCTGCTTTTAGTTTGTTTTGCTCAATTAAACCTCCAAGTTCCCTAAAACCAAATGCATTGATGCCAAGTTGGATGTCTGCAGAAGAGCACAAAATGCATTGTTACAAACTAGAAATTAAGGTTGCACGATGATATATCGGCATTAATATTGCTGTRGGTGTTCATTTTTTAGCGTATCTCTATTGGCCCGATAAGCAAAACTTGGGCCGATTTTCATATCAGATATTACTTTTCCACCTGTTGCCATTTGTGTTTCTGTTTCGGGAGGGGAGATGGTTGGTCGAGTGGTATTTGTTTTATCATTTCATTCATTTATTTAAAAGGATAACGCACYTTATTCAGTATTCTGTGAATGTGAACGCACTGGATTTGACACAACAGCTAAATTTCATCCATTSTCCTGAACAGATAAAGAAAAAGCACCAGTTTATAAGCAAGTGCACAAAACAGACACAATTTGACTGATTTTCTTTCAGCCAAACTTTAAGTTTCATTTTAAAAAAGAATAACTTTCACAGACTCTGATATTTGCTGGTGTTCCTCTGATTAACGTCCTTTTGCCCAAACTCTGTTCGTTGCAACAACACATCCCCTCTYGTTTGAGATCTGTTCATTCTGGATCGATACTTCTGGATAAACTAGATTAAAGGTGGAGGAGCGTGTCTGTTTAAAACCCTAAGAATATGACTTAAATCACTGAATCTTWGATCAGTTTCAAAGTCCAACATCTTGTATTATTGGTGATAAAGTCTAAAACTTTAATTGRCTTTTTGAAGAGACTTGATGGTTTTTAACACATTTGCCTTTGGATGGTTGTACGACATTAAGACKGTAAGAAATATGAAAACAAATGCATGTAGATTTTAGCTGCCTGTGGAGAGAAGTCTAATATGACAAAATCACTGTCATGACAGTGATAGTGATGCTGCGCCGCCAGGAATTCAATTCAAAAATACTTTATTGATCCCACAGTGAAATTAGATGTTGTAATAACTGAAGCAGAGGGACGTCAGTGGTTTGGTTGTTTTTTACGGTTTAAAAAAAGAGACACAAGTGTATAATATCTGTAAATATTGGTAACCAGCCATAACAGCAATAATATCGGCTAAATGTTTCATTTCTGTGCATCTTTACTAGAAATGACCCAATCTGAGAGGAAATCCTGCAGATTTTCCAGGCTTTAAGCAGAAATGTGGTCAGCTGTGGACAAAAGTCTCTCAGTTCAAATGTTTTGCTTTTGCAGAAATTTAAATTCAGAGCATCTTCTCCATGTTCTGGGTCTGAGATACTCAAATATTTCCTGTTTAAAGGGTAACTAAACGCTGGTCTGACAACAACACTAAGCAGCTTTGACAAATGGACCCGGTAAACACAAAGTGTTACATGACAAACATGTCAGAGAAGAACACGTGAAATCTTTAATCAGAGGCTGTTTCTTCTTCTCTGCTCCTGAAACTCGTCTGCTTGTGTTTCCCCCGCGGCGGTTTGATCGTGGTCCAGCCAACCGAGGCTCCAGGCCTCTCTGGAGTCAGCTGCACATGGATCCACCCTGCAGCTGCTCTGCAGAGCCTCAGCGACATGCCTTCTAATTATCTGAAAGCAGCTGAAGGAGACTCAGAGAGCCGTCTCCAGAACCTTCCTGTGCCTGAAGTTTGGGGAATTTTTAGCGTGGGAACATTTTTCAGAAAGCGTTTCTATTTGTAATTTAATTTGAGCTGGACCCTTTTTTTATTTGCTCCGAGGCAGAGTCAGCTGCTGGCTGCTTGTCTCYCACGTCTTGTTGTGTAAATAGTTGATGATAACAGTTTGATGAGCCGTCGACGAGCAGCTGCTTCCTGTGATGTGACCCCCGTCCCCGCCTGACTGTTCTTTAATAATTCATTTCTGCAGGTGTTGTTAGCAGCTGTTAGCTTCTGTTTTCACCTGATGAGTCAGGTAATCAATGTCAAAGTTTATTCAGGGTTTTTATTTCAATAAAACACGTCCATCTAGGAGTATAAACACAGAAACCCAGGAAAAAGTTATTTTCTAACTAGATACAGCATAGCCGTAGCAAATATGACCCTCGTACATAGGAAAAGCACCAGAACTCAGAAGTCACAAGAACAGATTTATTGTTTTGGGTAGGGGGTCTGGAGGGGGCGGGGGGTACATTGGTGGGCCTGATGGACAGCCCTTTATCAGAGCTAAACAACAAAAAGATCTGAAGCTCCTATTTTGAACAGTTTTTGAGTTCTAAGCATTTTTGTATGTCCAGACACGCTCTTTTCAGATGGAGCCCCCTCCTCAAATATGGGGTCCATTGTAAAACCGTTGGCTACATTCCTACAAATTTCATGTTGCTTGGTGCAGCTTTCAAAATCTTGAAAATAAATAAATAAACAGTACGAGTGCGGGGGGTGGGGGTGGGGGGGGGGTCCTAATTAAATAGTGAACATTCAGGTACAAAAAGGAAATAAACAAAAGGCTTTTTAACCCATTTCTTTTGGCAAATGGAGCTGAAAGCAACAAGAGAGTAATATATGAATAATTTAATTAATCATCAGTTGTAAAGCAGTGATTCTGTCAGGTTGTGAGAGTTTTCTGGTGGTTTGGTGGGTCGCACCATCAGCACCTTTCTCAACCTGAGACATGAGTTTGTGTTGACATGTTAGAAGTGTCTGCTGTACAAATGAAATCTTAGAACCCATAGTTKGGCTCTACAACAGGGCCTACAAAATTCATAAAAAACTTCCTGGTTGGACTCATCACTGTACAGTTCTTTCATTGTCTGATGCCTTGACTTTTCAGAATTATGTTTTGTATAGTGGTATTAATTTATATTTTCACATCTTCCAAGGTGCCAATTATGGAACTCTCTGTGCATTGTTGCCCAAATCAAATTCTGGAAGTGGTCATTCAACTAGATCTGTTACAAAAGGACAACTGATATTACCAACTTTTAAAAACTGTTACGGCCAGAGGTCTTTCTTCTATGTTTATACTAAAGCATGGAATGACATTCCTCAAAACATAAAGTCCATTTCAAAACTACAGCCCTTTAAGAAGAATCTTGTCTGCCATCTGCTGGACACTTTTTGTTGTGCTCATATTTAGACGTCCTATTTTGCAAATGCTGCCTTTTTTAAATTTGGTATGCTTGTTTGTCTTTGTGTCTATGGTGTATAATGATGTGATTGTGATGCTGTAWTTCTGAGTGTTTTATGTGCTGCAGAACAGGAACCTGCTGTAAAACAGCAATTATGCTGAGTCAGGCTTGATTTTTAGTCATCTTTTCCTGTTAAATAAACAAATCAAATCAAATCAGTGTAAATAACAGCAGCAGGGAGTCTCGTGAGTCGCCCCTGATGTTTTCATGTAAACATGTATTCAGTCAATACTTCATAAAACCGTCACATTCAGAGGTCGGTGAACTTTAAATGGAGCAGATCCAGTCCCCACATAAAAACCAGACAAACCTCCTTTTAAACTCAGCTGATTTGGTGACTCTGCAGCTTTTTGTTGGTGTTTTTCAGCTGTGCTCTGTCACATTTCACCTGCAGCCTTTTCTAAAACACACGAGCTCAAAGCTGCAGGTTTGTCTCCAGAACCTGCCCTCTTCCCACCACCGCTCATCCTTCTAAACACCACACACCCTGGGAAAGCCAACAGAGGCTGTAACGGTTTTATATCCTCATATTTTACATGTTTATTGTGTTTCCTCAAACCAAAATCCTTTTAATAACAGGTTTTAAACACCCCGTGATGCTAAAACAGCTTCAGAAGAGATCTATCAGAGATCAGCCCACAGTGTGTTTTAATCTAAAACTCAGATTACTAAAGAAAGTTCAGAGCGAGGCAGATCTCTGCTGCACACATGCTTTTTATTTATGCACGCACAAACACTTATTACCAGCAGGTCAGGAATGACCGGTTGTTTTGTTGCAGATAATAATAAATTCAGCTGATGATGTCGTGAACATCAACTGTAAACTTTGTTTCTCCACTGAAGAAATCATGAAACCTCTGCTGACTCTTGTTTTCAGAGCTGGGTGGTCAGGACTTAAACAATCTGTAATTAAAGTCTGGAAACTCAKTAAAGAAGAGCTGAAGTGGAGGCAGCAGTTAAGCCGTGGTAACTCTCCTCAATCTGACTTCATTTAGTAAATTTAAATATTTCCTCCTGAGCAGCAGAAAAGCTCAGTTTGTTTAAGGTAAAAAAAATAAACGGCTAACTTCTGATATGTGGGATTTTTAGACAAGCTTTAACCTTTTCCTGTGAAAATGGTGCAGTGAATGCTTCTTGCTGAGAACTTTAGCTGGAAGCTAAAGTTTAACATAAGTTCATTTGAAACACGAAAGAAGAAGTTACCAGAAAGAAGAATAGCTAAAATAAAAGGAAAAATCTAAAAGTAGCTTAACAGGAAGCTAAAGGTAGCAGACACAAGTTAAAACTAGATTATTGATGGTGAAAGTGGAAAAAAGAACAAAAGAAAAGTACAAAAAACGTGCAGTGTTGTAAAATAGGTAAAAAAGCCAAAATGTGCATGTAAATGGCTAAAATGTAGCTGAAAATGCTAAATTAGCATAAAAAAGCAAAAGGAGCACATGTTAGCAGAAAGAAGCTGAAATGACCCCCAGGATTTAGCTAATAACAGCTAAACAGTAGCTAGAAATGCAGCAAACAGCTTAAATGAGCAGAAAAAAACTGAAAGAAGCACAAAAAGCTCAAARTAGCAAACAGAAAAAGTACAATCTAGCAGAAACATAGCAGAAAGGAGTAGAATTTAACAAGAAATAGCAGAAAAGGCTAAAATTATAAAAAAAGAAGCTAAAATTAGCACAAGGACATTAAAAAGAGCTGAACCAGAACTTGTAAATTTATAAACATTTTGAAGGATTTTAAGGATGTTGAAAACAGCTCCGTTCATTTTCAGTGGGAAAAATGTGGGCAAATAAAGTCAAATAGCTAAAAAAGTATAAACAGCTGAAATACCAAAAACTACAGCTGGAATGTCCCAAAGGAGCTGAAGGTTTCGATGTGTGAGTTGTTGAAATGGCACAAAAATTGCAGAATGAGAAACGTGGTAAAWGAAAGAGAAACTGATCTGATTGTTCATTAAACAGCTCATCTGTGAAAAACAGAGAAAATCTCCTCATCAGCTGTTTGATACTTCAGTTGCAAAGTTTTGCATTTTAGATCAAACATTTTTATGTGTAGATTTATAAAGGGATTCCCTACAGCTGATCTTATACAAACACAACTTCACAGTTTTTTTCTTGCCTTCAGTCATGTTTTGTTGGTCTGAATTTGCTCCGACGTAGTCGTGTTTCCCCAGATGTTTTCTTTAAGTCGACACAGTAAATTATTTTGTTCCTCAAACCCTCTCTGGCTCCGAGTCTGGGTTTTTCAAATCTGAAAGCTGCTGCCGCTCCGCTGCCAGCTGATTGGTTCTCTGTGAAAACGCTGCCAGCTGATTGGTTCTCTGTGAAAACGCTGCCAGCTGATTGGTTCTCTGTGAAAACGCTGCCGGGTGATTGGTTCTCTGTGAAAACGCTGCCGGGTGATTGGTTCTCTGTGGAAACGCTGCCAGCTGATTGGTTCCCTGTGAAAACGCTGCCAGCTGATTGGTTGTCTGTGAAAACGCTGCCAGCTGATTGGTTCCCTGTGAAAACGCTGCCAGCTGATTGGTTGTCTGTGAAAACGCTGCCAGCTGATTGGTTCTCTGTGGAAACGCTGCCAGCTGATTGGTTCCCAGTGAAAACGCTGCCAGCTGATTGGTTCTCTGTGAAAACGCTGCCAGGTGATTGGTTCTCTGTGAAAACGCTGCCGGGTGATTGGTTCTCTGTGAAAACGCTGCCAGCTGATTGGTTCTCTGTGAAAACGCTGCCAGCTGATTGGTTCCTGCTGGCAGAGGGTCACGGTCAGTTTATGAACTTCCTGGTTGAAGCTGTTTCCCACACCGGTTTCCCACT